>NC_068357.1:83130294-83297794 GCF_020536995.1 Dreissena polymorpha | reverse complement strand
TTTTATTTGAAATACGTATTTCGATAAATAATTGACATAATACCATTTTGTTGTCTATGAGAATCAGAATTATTTTTAATCTATCACATTATTTGTTAATGATTTATTTTATTGAAAGGTGAGAATATGATATCGGTTGCTTTCATTTAATAATAGTCAAGGTGATCAGTCCTGAAAATGAATTTTAGATGCCCATTTACATTTGTGTTGGTATTTTGTTAAGAATAAATCATTTGTTTACTAACTTTGTGAAAGGTTTCTTTCGAATATTGTACATGTACAGTTTGTATTGCGATTTGAAGTTAAACTTTTCTCTCGTGCATATAAGCATGATTTTGGAAAAGGGGAGCTTTAGCCAGTTTCCAGTATGTATGATTCGCGCTCTTGGATAACCAGTTTTTAAGCAGATGAGTAAACTGTCGTCCCAAAGACAACAATTTCCGAATACAGGGAATTTTCCGTTCGAATAGAAAATATCTTCTTGACAAAAATCCGTTCTAGGCGAAAGTGTCCGCGCTGAATGCGTGTGCGGATTCCATACGCCAATAAGGGACAACACTTTACCTGCATGCTTTAAGATTGGTTTTCCCAGACGGCCGCTGATATTGAAACTTTCAGGACATTATTTGTGATACCCTGTTTGCAACGTTGGCAAATGATCAAGCAGACTTTGTCAAAGTCTTGCTTGATAAGGACTTGAAGGCAAATATCACAGCGTTCCTTAACATATGTACACTTCAGGAATTGTACATCGAAGTAAGTCATCAACTAACTGGGTTTAATGTATTGCTACTAAAGAAATTATATTCACAATTGTGTATACTTTTATTTGTGTGTCTTTCTTTCGGTGTTGTTAACCAAAGGTGCTGGGTCATAATACGGAGAATGATACAATGAAAATGTTTATACAAAATCAGCTGCACTGGAAACCGGAATCAAAACAAACACATGTGCGTATATAAAATCTATTACAGTCTGTAAAAAGTGGCTGATTGAATGATCGATATTTTTAAATAATTAAAAATTAAGTACAACAGCAAACAATACTTTTTTGGAAACGTTTGCCTCCTTGGTATTCGAACCAATGACCTTAAGTAGCAAATCTAGCGCGCTAACATTGAAGCTGACATGTTATCAGAAACTGTATAACCTTTATATTTAGACAAAAGTATACTGCCGTTTCAATCAAGAGCATTCTAAAACTGATAAAGTTGCCAATAGAAGATGGAGTAAAAAAGAAGACAGCCTTATCAGCCAAGAGCGTTCTAAATCGGCATTTGTTGACAATTCAACATTGAGTGAAAACGACGATGACAATTCAACATTGAGTGAAAACGACGAATGTCAGCACAAATTTGATCTGATCTTGAGAGTTGGACGGCTTGTTGGTGCCCAGCTAATCGATGCTGATATGTCCAATCCATACCCTCATCAAAGTACCTTGATAAAAAAATATCTAATGTTGTTCGTACATTTGTCACAAATAGTTAACAAAGAATATGGATGTTTCAGTTTTCGAACTCATGCGCATACTGGTTAAGCTATTTTAAGGTTCTAAATGTATTTAAACATTTCATAAGTTTGTTGAAAAAAATCAGCAATTTTAATAAAGATTCGCAGGTATTATTTTACGTAAAAAAATGGTGCGTTAAATCTGATAATCATAGTTCTGTTCTATTATCACGCAGACAATCAAAGGCCGATTGGTTTTACAGACCTTTTTCTCTTTGCCGTAATATTTAACCGTCAACAGTTGGGGGAGATTCTATGGGAACATTGTCAAGACAAACTAGGTAAGTTGCATTAAACATTGTATTATTGAAAATCTTTCTTCTGTTTTGTAATAAACATTGTGTTCGATAGTTGTTTCAGTGACCGTCTAAATGTGTAAACATTGGATAGCTTTCACAGACAGTGAACACATTACAGGTGCAGCGTTAGTTGCAAGTTCAATTTTGAAAACATTTTATAAAACTGCAAAACGGAACCTGGAATTAGAATTGTCATCGATTCTCAAGGACAATTCAAGGTAACTTTATCGTTTATGTAAGCGGAGTATTATTAAGTACACGTATACAAACGTGCCTATATAATGTGAATTGTAATTTCCCGAGACTTACGATTCGTTAAGCTATATAAGTTTATTATTTTGTGGATGAATTAGTATTGTTTTAAAAGTTTACGGACATATTCCAGTCAATGAGTTGGGTACAGGTGTTTCTGTTACTGTTAACAGTGTGTAAACTGACACCACGTTAACATGTGCATCTATATATTATTGTAGAAATTACGAACAAAAATCAGTGGAGTTACTCACCGAATGTTACAAGCAAGACAAGAAAATGGCACGTAATTTGTTGATAAAAAACCTTGAGGAGCCATTTAATTCACTAACGCCAAAAAACCTAGAGGAGCCATTTCACTCACTAACGCCGTTAGCGTTGGTGGACAAAAGTTTTCTCAAGGTGTTTATGGGGAACGAATGTTGTCAAACGAAACTCAACTTAATTTGGAGAGGACAGATTACAACTCATACATCGTGGTGGAAGGTGAAAAATAAATTGCATGAGTTTACTAATTGTTCATTGATTGATAGTTTAATTTAACAAGTTATCGTCTTTTATTGGCATCGTTTGATAGTGTTGCGCCCATTGTAAGCGTGTTAAATTAAACAAACTTTATTGTCGCTATCAATATGTGTTCAATTCATAATTCCATCCCTAAATAAAAATGTTTGCAACCATAAGAAACTAGTTCCGGACAATGATCTTTAAAACAAATAATTATAAACAATCAATGACTTCTTTGTTTAGATTTTATAAAAAGAATGTCATGTATGTCCACAAAGTGTAACTTGGTGCACCCCTTTTAGCATTTGCTTGTTTACATAATAAATACATGGGTATAAATTTACGTACAAAAACTTAGCAATTGTGTATTGATCGGTTGAAAGGGTTGTCGAACTACCTACAACTTAGCACAGAACTAATCACCGCACAAAAACGTGTGAAAATATATACCAATAATAAAACTTCAGAACTATATCATGAGAGAATTTATTAACAACTGCTAGTATATTATTTAAACCAATAGACCAATAATTTATGCAGGCATTTTATACCCCATAGCATTACAAATCAAATTTAAAATTATAAAGATAACATATATTAAATCTAAATACTATTTAAATACTAAATAAATGTATTGATTAGTTGATTTATTAATTGATTTACTAAATCATATGTTAAATAAATATATATTGACTTTTTTTTGCTTATAAGATGATTTTTTCAGATTCTCCTAGCGCTGTTCATGCCATTTTTCGTATTCGGCATCAATTTCACCACGAATGAACGACCGTTTAAGGCAAAGACATTTTGCGGCAAGAAAAAGGTTATATAACAATAGAATGCGTATATATTTTATTATATCTTATAAAATTTTAAAAACGTGTTAATGAGACAAGTGGATCAACATTTATATGTGTGGATCTAACAATGTTGTGCGATTTAAATAACGATGAAGTAAAATGCTAAAATAAGTTAAAAAGAAGAATTATGTTAACGTAGGGTAATAATTCATTTTAATAAGCAATTGTTCTTATTTGATCAATGTAAAGGGAGATTTTAAAAGTGTGTTCATCACGCAGGAAAACACGGAGGACAAATCGGACGAACAAGCTGAGCCATCTGGCGACACGAAACAAAAAACAAACAAGGTAACAAAACAATAGTATATGCATATATTTATATTATACCAAATAAAAGTGTTAAATGTACACATAGATCCAGATGTATGTGTGTAGCTAATGGTGTAATGGTAAACGAGAAATAATGTACACGATGGATAATGATTCATTTTAGTCAGCATAGGTACGTATTTGAACACATTAAAATGAGATTGTAAGAGTATGTTCATCATGCTGGTTTGCCCATCGGACCCATCGGACGAACTTACAGAGACATGTTGCAGCACGAAACGAAAAAAACAACAAGGTTACATAACAATAGTATTTGCAAATATTATTATTATAACATCGAAGAAGTTAATAAAAGTGTTAAATAAACAAACGGATCAATATTTATGTGGTTGTACATAGCTCATTATGTTATGCCACTAAGATGTCAATTAGGTAAAATGCTTAAATATATTAAAAACGATACATCATGTACCACAACCACCACCACAACAACAAAAACAACAAAAACTTTTATTATTGCAACTACTTCTACACGTATAACTGCTACGACAACTACTATAACTACGACTACTACTACTACATGTAAAAGTTGGGCACTGCTTAATTTTAGTAAGCAATTGTAAATATACATGTGTATATTGTTCTCATACCATATAACAGGTTAATTAACCAAGTCAAGTTAAATCCAGATAAAATAAAGTGCTAACATAGGTTAAAAACGAGGCATAATGTAAAGGTTGGTTAAAGCCCCAGTTAGGTAGAGTAATGATTCATTTTAATGAGCAATAGTACTTATTTGATCAATGTAAAGGGAGATTTTAAATGTGTATTCATCACGCAGGAAAACACGGAGGACAAATCGGACGAACATGCTGAGCCATCTGGCGACACGAAACAAAAAACAAACAAGGTAACAAAACAATAGTATATGCATACATTTATATTATACCAAATAAAAGTGTTAAATATACACATAGATCCAAATATAATAGTGTAGCTAATGGTGTAATGGTAAAAGAGAAATAATGTAAACGTTGGATAATGATTCATTTTAGTCAGCATAGGTACGTATTTGAACACATTAAAATGAGATTTTAAGAGTATGTTCATCACGTAGGTTCGCCCATCGGACCCATCGCATGAACTTACTGAGACATGTTGCAGCACGAAACGAAAAACAAAAAAGGTTACATTACAATAGTATTTGCATATATTTGTATTATAACCATCGAAGAAGTTAATAAAAGTCTTAAATAAACACACGGATCAATATCTATGTGGTTGTAGCTCATTATGGTATGCCACTAAGACGTCTATCACGTAAATTGCTAAAATATATTAAAAACGATACATCGATTTTAGTACGCAATTGTACATGTACAAGTGTATATTGTTATTATACCACAGAACAGGTTAATTTACCATGTAAAATAAACACATAGATCCAGATAAAGTAAAGTGCTTATATATGAAAATACGCTTGTTTATGCCCCATTTAAGTAAGCAATCATACTTATTTTAACACTTTAATGGGCGAATTTTAAAGTATGTTCATCACGCAGGTTAGTCACGAGGACCAATCGGACGAAATTGAATTTCAATACTATTTAAATATTAAGAAGGACTCGTCGCAGGTGCACACCGTGGGAATGCTTCGAAATGAAAAAGATGGAGTGATACAAATATTTGATGCATTGTATTATCTGTACACAGCGCCCTTTTCCGTTTACACGTTCAACATGGTAAGATACGAATGGTTCAGAGGTCGGTGTTGTAGTATTCAAACCACGTATGCATTGTGAAATGTATATATATCAATATCCAAGTTTAGAATGTGTACTGGTTAGCAATACAAATCTTTTCAAATGACATATAATCATGATTGCAGGATATTATTACAAACATTTATTATTCTTTTTATGCCTTTATCTTTTATACTTTTCATACGACTCAATACGTGTTTCAGGTGTCCTATGTGATTTTTATGTTCTACTTCTCTTACTTCATCATCGTGGACCTGGATGAAGAAACTTCCTTTAAGGAGTACACAATCTGGGGCTGGGCCGCCACAATGGCTTTTGAGGAAATGAGACAGGTCTAATAACAAAAAATATAAGAACATTTTACGAACATTTTACAAATTTTATCAGAACTGCTCAACTGCACAGACTAGCTCAGTTGGTTAAGCGTCTGGCATATATTATCAAAATGAACTGGGTTAGTCTAAATGCTAACATGTATTGATAATCTATTTTTTCAGTTGATCACGCATAGAACGCCTGGACCCTTTAGCAAAATCAAAGCTTGGATTGGATCTCACTGGAATAAGTTTGATATGTTGATCAACATTCTTTTTATCACGACTGTTGCTTTAAGATTCACTTTCTCAGGAGATGACTTTCAGTATGTCCGTTTCCTATACAGGTATGTAAAATGTATAATTAAGATCTAATATTAAATATTTAATAAAATCATAATGCGGATTCAATATTACAGGGCTTATATATGCACTAATCGTAAAGAGGTGGCATGTATCAATTTATTTTCGGGTTTGATACGATTAAATTTTTACAAAAAAAAGAAAACTGAAAAGGCCACGAGTCCAGGTTTTCATGCTTGTTTCGCATGTAATTAATGCTCATAGTGAAAACACAAAAAGATTGAACACAGAAAAAAGTATTGTCCAACGTTCTGTTGTTTTAATGCAAAGCTAAATGCACACAAAATAACTTATTTATAAACATTTTTAGTAAAAACTGTTTGCATACTATAAGTAATCAGTGACCCTTAATTGTATCTGATTGTTCCTAAATGCAATTCCAATCTTAATTCAAGGTACATAATACAAACTTTCTGCGAATGACCTCCATCAAATCTAAAATTTAATGAGCTGTAACCATTTGTTAATTTGTGAAAATGTTACCTTGACCTTTACATGACTGGTCATAACTGGAAACCACCTTTGTGCTGTTCACCTATTTGCAAAACCATAGACCCCGGTATTTATTCGACTAGTCCCACGTGTAACCCCAAGCTTGGTCTTTATAGAAGCGCCCTACAAACTAAATTTTAGTTCAATACCTGCATCCAAACTCAAGTTAATGAGCGAAACACGTTTTTCTATTTTGAATGACCGTGACACTGACCTTGGTCAGGCTAGTCCTGAATTAAATACCAAACTAGGTATATGCTAGTTTGCTACCCAAAACTTTATTAAAGATTGGTTAATGCCAACGTGAATGAACGAAAACACCTGTTTAACGACACCCGCTCGCCCGTATAACCATTTGTTAATCCCATATAATATGTTTGTTTCCGAAATAAATTTTTTATTTGCAATGGCAGAATAGCAATAAAATACACAAACCGAATCCATGATTTAATGAAACGGATCATAAATAGCACAACAGCAAAAACGTTAACTAGCATTTTGGTTATGCAAATGTTAGTTGTTTTTGAAATAACAACGTCAATCATCCAGCCGGTTAAACTAAATACAAGACTATTTTAACATAAACAAAATCAAGAAAACCCAATCGAGTTATTCAGCATCTCATCGTGTTTAATTTAAGGCAAGTGGCCAATAAGCTTAACATTTTAAAACTTAAAAAATTAAAAACTAATACGCCGGTATAAGACAATTTGGATACTCGGCATCATTAATTGAACTTGATTTTACAGTATTACCGTGGCTATGTACTATATGCGGTTTCTACAGGCATTTCTTGTTGCCAAAAACGTCGGTCCAAAAGTAATCATGATAAGGAAAATGGTATGTTGTGTAATTTGTATTTTTATTATATGCTTAATTTTACTCAATTTGAAAATGTTACAAATCCAACATACGTGCACAATTATTGTAACAACATATTAGTTTTGCATTATCACTCTGTATGGCGATGGGTTCATCGCCATGAACAAAGGTCCCCTTGCTATATTAAGGCATCTGTTCTGCTGTTGCAGCAGTTGTTCCATTTTGTTCGCATTTGTTTTTCAGATGAAAGACCTGCTTTCATTTTTGGGAATCTTCATGGTCTTCTTTGTCAGCTTTAGCGTTATGTACCAGGCCAATCTGTACCCAAACTCGCCTCCAAGCGCCTCCCTACTAAAAAAGTTAGTTTACAAACCATATTGGCAAATCTTTGGAGAGCTCTTCTTGGACGAAATTTCTGGTACGATTCTTCTAACTCAATTGATTGCGAGAGAATTAAAAGTTGAAAGACTTTTCTGATAAAATTACAAAATAAAACATAAACGTTTTATCTTCACTTTACTGAAAAAATACTTATTTGTTCAAAAAGATCATGATGCCTATAGAAAACGCTTATGAATTAGCGGGCTCTCCACTTTATCCCATTTAAAATTGTGAAATATTTAAAAAGATATCCTTAAAAATGTTAACTGGGTCGCGCTTTATTCTCCCAACACAGATCCGAAAAAGTCACGTGGTATAGGCACCGTGATATCGATAAGTTTATTTTTGCACATGCGGGGTTTAATAATTGATTGTTTCAAACATGGCATAATTTTTGTGGTGAATGATATCTATTTAAATGTATAAAAATCCATACGATAATGTGGACTTCTTCTCCAAACGATATACATTTTTTAGGAGATGAATATGGAGATTGCACCACGAATTCGACCGTTTGGAAATCCGCAGGCGGTAAAGATCGTTGTCCAGAAAACACCCGCCTGGTCATTTATATAGGAGCAATCTATATAATTCTTACTCAGATCGTTCTTTTCAACTTGTTGATAGCCGTGCTAAGGTACATTCTTCAACTTTCATTAGTAGTTTTGCATTCATTGTACCGAATCTTGCATAGCCGTGTCGATAAATGCATTACTGCATTGTAAATTTAAGATAAGATTAACTTGTGGTATTCAGATTAGTCTAACATAATTGTATTTTGAGTCTTCATTCAGTTGCTTGCTTTTAAACTGCCAGGCCATTACCAAACAATATTACTTGCAGCAAAACATACACTGCAGTGCATGAGAAGTCGGACCATATATGGAAGTTCTACTGGTACGGAATTGTGCGTGAATATTACGAGAGACCCGCACTTTGTCCCCCTTTGATAATTTTGGTTCATATTTATCGTACAATACGACATGGGGTGAAACGGTGTCAGGATCGCGTGTCGGACAACGAGTTTCGTAAGTAACAATGCACTTTGTCAAATGTAAACTAAATGGTCATACTCAAATGCACAGATGATGTTGTCATTGAGTACTTGCACAAGATCATTCGGGATTGATGGTATTTGTGCATTGTTAAAGCAAACCTATGTCAAAGGTCAATATGAATTCTACAAATACCATTTCCGTAACATTTTGTGTCTGATGCATACACCTTGGCCCAAATGTTGGCATCATGGACACGAGGTGAAGAAGTATTGAGCAGTATCAAAGTCAATTTCACACTTGGAGTAAAATACTCCAGCAACCATTGGATATCCGCTAAATATTAAATTTGCATTTAGAACGATTTTCGTGAAAATAGGCTCAAATGTTCAGGTCATTGAAGCAGTGAGCTGAAGGCAGTGCCGCCCCCGCAAAGCCAATGTTAACCATGAATGTCATAGCATTGTAGCGTGCCCGACTTTGGACACTACAAAATATGGGAATTAGCAAAGGTAATAATAGGTTTTCGTGTGGCTACCTGGCCAAAGTGATTAGAAACAAATGAAAATGATTGGTGTGTAATTCGTAGAGTAACACTAAATAAAATATAATTAATAACTAAATTATGTCTTAGATGCTTTTGGTGCAAATGGCTGCTGGTTATTTAGTTGGTCTACTACATTGACATGCAACACCGGCACGAGTCTTTTTTTTACAAAAGCGTTCAGGCTACTAGTGTCCCTTTTTGCCAATTAGCTTTTGTTTTAACAGCACAGTTACATGTGAGTAAACACACGATTTAGTGCTGTTGGGAAGCTTGACGCTCCCCGACCAGAGTGAGTTTCAACTTCTTCTTCATTGTTTTTTATCGAGTGCACCGGGATTGTCTCCCATATGGCCATCGCCCCCAGAAAGACGTGTTAGTTGGTTACGGGGGATAGTGCAAGATACAGGAGACACCCCGTTCCAGAGGTGACCCTGGGTCTTTTAGTGCCCGGTGTATAGCACCTAGTACACTGCACCTCGGTTTAACGTCTCATGCGAAGACGAGGTAGTAGGTTAGGTGCAGCGGGGGATCGAACCAGCGATCTCTGGATTGTGAAGCCAGTATGTTACCACTAGACCACGGATCCGCTACTGAGGTTCAACTGCTTGAGTTCTGTCTTATATAGTTTCCCAAAGCATCATGGGAGGAAGGTTCCACGTAATGAATGGGTGTTTCAGGGTAGTTTCTTAAAGCAATATCCAATTAAATGTATTAATTCGCGTGCCATTGCTTTATAAAATATCCAATTGTTAATAAGGATGATATATATAGATAAATAAAGGTATAATAGATGAAAACGATAATGATTTAGGACTAACACCTATTATTGGAATGGACTTTCCCTAGCTTGCCTGTGAATTGTGGACAAAATCTAAGCATATCCGAATGATGATAAAGTTTTAAAGTTCTTCTTGCAAATATTATATGATATGCATATTGTCATAAATGTGCGTTGATTTAATCTATCTACATCAATACTAAAACATCTTTTTGAACACTTGCAAGGGTAGAAAACAACTTACTTTCTGCAACTCCGAATGTTTATTATACGTGGTTGTTTTCAGTTTCGTTTTGTATGGTTAGGTATCAGTAAATAAATCGGCTAAATACAACTAACAAAGGTATTACTCGGCCAGGGCACTACAGCACCAAGCCCATTTTGTCGGATTTATATTGGGCTGCGATGATTCAATATTCAGTTGTTATTTTATGACCATTGCACTCAAACAGCTATATTTACAGGTCTTTTAAAGCATAAATCCGTATAGTTTGAGTACATGCTACTATAAATATTTTACAAATATTACATAAAATGAGTTGCATATTCTTTTGTCTAAGGTGTTTAAATAAAGTTAAGTTAAGATAACTGGTTGATATTAGGTAAAAAAATATCTTTGTGAGGTTAAGTTCTTAATGAACAATAATAAAATACATTGACAGGATTGGATGCCGAAACTCAGTTGCGGTTGGGCAAAAAGGCTTGCGTAGCAGAACAGGCCAGAAAAGCATTGTTGGATTTTGCTGATGCTGCATTTGAGCGGTATATGAAAAATACGGTTAAGGACGGGTATACACAAAAGTGATGCAATACTAAACAATAACATGAAGCATTGATGTACAAGCGGCAAAGATTTACAATAATGTGAAGCAATTATATACAAGGCGTGAAGCAACGATATACAGGAAAGGGAAGCAATTATATTAATTAATTAATTAGTTAAAAGCTTTGAGACTATTCTGTACTATGTCAAAATTAGGTACATAGACATAAAAACACCATGATAAATGAGTGTGTATGATGGTGTAGTTCGTAAGTTAAAGTGTGGATCGCAATGCTATGTAGTTGCATTTGAATTCGAGTATGGTTGCTCATGAAATGCCATGCATGCCATATAATCGACCTCGAGCATTGTAAGGCGATGGCATTTTTTTGTTATTTGTTGGCATTGTTCTGTGGATTTTTCTGTATTGCATAGTAAATTAGTATTTTCTTAAAATAATGTTCCCGTGAATGTCATCAAGCTAACTTCGTAGGTGTATTTTTTTAACTATTCTGATATTTTATTTTTACATGACGCATATTTATTTTATGTATGAATCTGACGTCATTCACTCATTTTTATTAATTAATGGAATCAACTCCATGTTGTTTTGTACATGGTGTTATTTATGCGCGCAATTAAAAGTTCTAAATTAATTGGTGAATACATGGGCGGACATAAAAATCATAATCAAACTAATATTGTGCTTGATAACATTTGTTGTCGAAATTCAAATGGTCAGGGGTAAACAGGCATAATTTCAAATCAATCGTGGTTCGCACTCGTGATTTACCAATGTAATTCCTACTCATGTACTATTGTACGACTGACCATGGGGATTCAACAATAGTAAATATAATTTATTAAATATGCTCATTCTGAAAGTATTCCATAACATTAAATCTTAATTGATTTTAATTATATGTGCTTATGAAGTTTGTATTGGCATTTGATTTAAATGAGTTGTGGTCTGCGTTTGCGACCTCAACATATATCACTTTTTATAAGATATGATCATTGTTAGGCCAAAGAATCACTAAGAAATGTTTTATACAAATTGATAATACACAGATGCTCAATATCAGATACTTTTCTTTGTGTCTAAACAATAGTGTTTGTATTGGATATTCAATAAAACTGATTATTAATTGATTGAAGTAAACCCTTTATACGAACGACTACGTAACTGATCACCAATTATAGTGCCACATAACAAAATTAGTTATTCGACGGCTATACGCAGTGCGAGATGCGAGAGTCCGTTTGAAGACAGCTATTATGACCGAAATATGTCAATCTGTTTGCATTATTGGGTTTTGATTGATGTTTCTGATGTTTCGTTGCATGTAAGTAATTTTGGCATAGCTTATACAAGACACGCATGTCTGTCAAAAATACTAATTAGAACAAAATTCTTCAAACCTTATTTTTGCCGATGGCCTACTGTAAATAAATTTATCGCACTTATAAACGCAAAATCAAAAATTGTGCTGAATAATTTAGCAAAATTCGTTTTCTTTGCAAATAAGACCAGAACACTGCAGAGTGATTAAAAAAAAGATTTATTACAATTGTTAGTATCATTCTAAACATCATTGTGTGTACATGTACTAACTAAGCTCTTGTTAACCATTGTTGTTAATTGTATGTCTTACCCACTGTATATTTGTTCTATATATTGTTTGCTATAAACATTGTATATGTTTTATGCAATAAAGAATATGGTATGGTATGGTATAATTGACCAGTCGCCATCTGCGCGATCGCTCCGCCCACTAAGTTGTGTTTCCATAAAACGCTTATTCCATTACTCCGACAGTCTTTGTTTGTCCATGTGGCCGCAATAAACGAAATCTGATTGATTATTACGTGAGTTTGATTGACAGCTGGCGAGTTGTCAATTAAGAAGGTTAATTTGAGAAGTATGTGTCTAGATATATTTTTAAATGTTTATTAATTCTGAAGTTATTGTAAAAACAAATAATAATTATGTGTTATTGTCAATTATCCAAGAAGAACACAATAACAATTCGTGTTCTCTGTTTGTTAATAGCATGTATATAATTAAATGTACGTACTAAGCATTTTTATTCATATTTATGTCAAACACAAGTATGATTGTTTAATAGCTAAAATATGTTTATTGCGTGATTATAAGCCTGTCATTTTGAGCCGATAGTTAACCCTTTGCATGCTGGGAAATTTGTCGTCTGCTAAAATGTCGTCTGCAGAATTTCTAAAATTAGCATTTTCTTCGATTTTTTTTTCAAAGAATACTATCAGAAAAGCAAACAGTTTGGATCCTGATGAGACGCCACGCTTTGTGGTGTCTCATCTGGATCCAAACTGTTTGCAAAGGCCTTCAAAATTCGGTTCCAGCGCTTAAAGCGTTAAGTTATAACTCACTTATGTAAATATAACGTTATTTTATATCATGAATATTATTTGTCAAGTGTGTATATGTCTGTTAATTTAAAAAAAACTTATTAATTTTATTCATATTTGTTTGATGCGAGATTTGACTATGAATGAATGCGACCTTGTTTTTCTATTTAATTTATTATATGTTTATTTATGTCAACCGTAACGATTTTCTACAATATGTACACTCATAACGATAGCAGTATAACATATTTAAAATATACTTTTAAATTCTATGTTATCATTGTATTTCCCACTACAGTTAAAAAATCTGTATAAGACAACATGAACATAAAATATGCATTTGCCATGATCATAATATATATTATACGCCACATTCGTAAAGGGAATTATCATTATAATAGACAGTTCCGTAAAAGTAATAATAATAAATAAACAGGCAATTAATAAATACGTTTTTTTTTATCGATTTTGATGTTATTCTTGTGTTGTTCTCGCAATTTTTAGCTCACCTGAGCACAATGTGCTCATGGTGAGCTTTTGTGATCGCTTTTTGTCCGTCGTCCGTTGTCCGTTGTGCGGCGTCAAATTTGCCTTGTTAACTCTCTAGAGTCCACATTTATTGTCCAATCTTCATGAAATTTGGTCAGAAGATTGGTTTTAATGATTTCTTAGATGAGTTCGAAAATGGTTACGTTTGCTTGAAAAACATGGCTGCCAAGGGGCGGGGCATTTTTCCTTATATGGCTATATATGGCTATAGTAAAATCTTGTTAACACTTTAGAGGCCACAGTTATTGTCTGATCGTCATAAAACTTGGTCAGAAGATTCATCCCAATAATATCTTGGATAAGTTCGAAAATGATGCCGGTTGGTTGAAAAACATGGCCGCCAGGGGGCGGGGCATTTTTCCTTATATGGCTAGAGTAAAACCTTGTTAACACTTTAGAGGCCACATTTATTTTCCGATCTTCATAAAACTTGGTCAGAAGATTTGTCCCACTGATATCTTGGATGAGTTCAAAAATGGTAACCTTTGCTTGAAAATCATGGCTGCCAAGAATGGGGCATTTCTCCTTATATGGCTATATATGGCTATAGTAAAATCTTGTTAACACTCTAGAGGCCACATTTATTGTCCAATCTTCATGAAACTTGGTCAGAAGATTCATCCCAATAATATCTTGGACGAGTTCGAAAATGATGCCGGTTGGTTGAAAAACATGGCCGCCAGAGGACGGGGCATTTTTCCAAATATGGCTATAGTAAAACCTTGTTAACACTCTAGAAGCCACATTTATTGTCCAATCTTGATGAAATATGGTCAGAAGATTTGTCTTAATGATATCTTGGATGAGTTCGAAAATTGTTACGTTTGCTTTAAAAACATGGCCGCCAAGGGGCGGGGCATTTTTTCTAATATGGCTATAAAAGGCTATAGTAAAATCTTGTTAACATTCTAGAGGCCACATTTGTACTCCGATCTTCATGAAACTCGGTCAGAAGATTCATCCCAGTAATATCTTGGACGAGTTCAAAAATGATGCCGGTTGGTTGAAAAACATGTCCACCACGGGGGTGGGCCTATTTTCCTTATATGGCTATAGTAAAACCTTGTATACACTCTAGAGGTCACATTTATTTTCCGATCATCATGAAACTTGGTCAGAAGATTTGTCCAAATGATATCTTGGATGAGTTCGAAAATGGTTTTGGTTGCTTCAAAAACATGGCCACCAGGGGCGGGGCATTTTTCCCTATATGCCTATATATGGCTATAGTAAAACCTTGTTAACACTCTAGAGGCCACATTTATTGTCCAATCTTCATGACATTTGGTCAGAAGATTGGTCTCAATGATATCATGGATGAGTTCGAAAATAATTATGTTTGCTTGAACAAAATGGCTTCCAAGGGGCGGGGCATTTTTCCTTATATGGCTGTAGTAAAATCTTGTTAACACTCTACAGGCCACATTTACTGCTGAGTCAAAAGTGAAAAAAATGCAAAATGTTTGCATCAAAAAGCATGATTATGTTTCAATGTTAATCCCTGCATATAGTACAAGAAAATATCATTTCTGTTACTGATAAGCAGATTTCTGTGTTTCTGATGTATTGTGTGATTACCTTACTCATATTACTTTAAAGTGTTCTTTTAGACCTGTTTCAACTTTATACTTCATGTGGATCTTGATCTTTATGAACTCTTAAGGTCCATAATTTGACAGTGTGCTGAGCTGGGCACAATTTTTGACGGCGTACCCGTTGACCTCTTGACCTGTATATGTGCAGGACCTTGACCTGTAAAAGCTCAGTGACTGGAGAGCCTACTAACACTACTAAGTCTATTGTATTTCTTTGCAATATATGAACTGTTGTTGTCTTTGTGTTTTGCCTTTATAGATGTATCATTCATATTTGCACAAGAGTGAAATAATAAAACTGTCATTTTTCCTTTAACTATCTGTTTCTTGTTCTTGACCAAGAAGGTGTGAACATTTTTTTTCTATTTGTGTCAAATGTGTGATAAGGAAAGCTGGTGTTTCACGTGGAAGTAAAGAAATTATACATGTGCGTGTGCATCTCAGTGATAATTTCCCATTAAAAAACAATGTTATTAAAAAACTTTTGAGTTAAAATTAATTGGGTTAAATGATTAAAATAATTTTTGTTAGGAGTTGAGTATAGAGGTTTACTGTTTTCTTACATCATGCAACGCATGAATTTGTCAACACTTGAGTAGTTAATTGTAAGGTTACTCAATTGCTTATTATGGAGTCATATTAATATTAATTATTATTAAGTTGTTTTCTTGTAATATTTACGCCTTAATTCCTGTCCACTTGACCATATTGAACATTGATCGTTTCACTCACATAATGAAGTGACACACATACAAAACAGTAACACAGTACATGTTGATAGTATAAAAACACTAATCTTTAATCTATGTGGAAGTTTTACTTAAGACATACAACTTGCAGTTAAGGTTGTTATAAAAGAATTGCATACAAAAATGTCCATTTCAAGGTGAAGTACTGTCATTATTAGGTATATCATTTATACTGTACTAAATTTCAACTATATATTTTTTTTAATTGTCACACATAAATGACATAGCTTAAATATGTGTAGACATTATGAGTAATATTAATCTGTCTAATTTCTGGGTCATGAAACAATCATTCTGAAATAATACTATTATACAGCCTAACACAGCTATTTCAAAAACACAATTTATTCAAATTGATTGATATTCGACCTATTTGAAGTTCCCATTATTTTCCATGTTTATATTTCTGAAATAAACATTGGTAATTTTAATGATACGTTTTGGAGTTCATCCTACTTTTGAACTTAAATTCTAGTCCCAACATTTTCACACATAATGATCAATGTTTATTTTCAAGTAGCACTCGAGTCAAAGCGGTCTATCAAAGGTGTGATGTATTAGTGATCATCTCCCGATCTTGTTTTTGCGCATTCGACAAGAGTCAGGATTTTATTTTTTTATTAGTATCATCATCTAGTGGTCCACTACTTAGTTTGTTTAAATCATGTATCTGGTGTAAAAAATGAAGACTCTCCAGGAGTCACATGATTTATATAGACTCGTATGGCAAACAACCTAAAATCTTCTCTAAAATGAAAAGGCCCAGAGGTGTATGTTTTTGGCAAATTGTAACATCATACTGTTTTCTTCCAACTGAGTTGGTAACTGATTGTGATCCATTGAAAAACATGGCCATCGAGGAGTGACTCCTTGTGAATACATTGGGACAGTGGTCTAGTGTAAGGATGCTTGTCTTGCAATTTAGAAGATCCTTTGTTCCAATCCCGCTCAAACCGCGGAATTTATCTCAGTAAAGAATTAATCCCTCGCTTGCTTCTCTCCACCCAGGTGTATAAAATGGGTACCTGTGTAGGAAATACGCCAATGAGCCATGGCTGCATACTGTGCATACGGACGACTTATATGATCCCAGTGATCCTGGGGTAAATGTGAAAGTAGGCTGAAGATGTTATCAATATCATTCTATAAAACCATGCCTTTATATTTATTTGCCTTTGCCTTCACTCTAGGAGTCACATTTTGTTAATTCTTCATGAAACTAAAACATAATCAAATATCTCCGTAAAGTTCTAAAAAAAAATAGCGAAATTGGAAATATGGAAACATCATATAATCTGCTAAGAAAAGTTGAATTCCCCGAAAATCCAAAGTGCGAAACAGAGAACTATGGCCCTCATGAAGTTTGTGTCATGGGTTGATGATTGCAACACAACAGAAGTTTTATTTTTCAATGAGAGGGCGCTTAGTTCACTCAAGATTTTGGCTTTTTACATAAACAAATATTGATTTCACATTTGAATTATATATCACTAATTTTGTATGAAAAACAATATTAAATGGTTTGAAAATAAACTGTCTGATGTGTCGCGTTCTTCAAACTGCGATGCCTACATCAAACCACTTTACAGTGTGTGAAATTAATATTAATCATCAGGCACTGATGTTCAGGGATTTTCAGGTGTGCACTCACCTGTGAAGTCAAATGTTAATCAAAAGTATATGTCAGAAGTCTTATTACATAAATACATGTATATCCAAGTTGTGACGTCATACTTACGGCGGCAAACAAGTTTTGACATGTCAGTTAATATGTCAGCTCCCTTGATTAACATTTGAAATCTTTTTGATTTCTAATTAGCAGCGTAATAAAACAATCTCGGAAATCCCAAGCTGCTAGTTTTAGGTCCACATGCAGAGATGTTTTGCTAAACATGCAAGATATATGCTGGTTAAGTGATGGGAAAATATGATTTTACATTGATTAAGGGAACATATTGAAGTTATAAAACTGCATTATGAGTCTGAATTCTTGACTTAAATCATTTTGCCGTACTTTTAATAATTTTATAAAGTTTTTCTTGAAAGAGTAAAATGACAGAATATCTGGAACTGGAAGGTACAGATTGCTTTATTGTTGATTGACTTAAGGTCACAATGTATCAAATGTCAAACTGTCATAAATATCACCACAGTTTATTACAATTTAAATCAATTACAATCACAAGGAACGATGGTTGCCACTAATAATAATGTTTTTGCAATAATGGTTTATTGCACCTTTTGATTGTACCACTTGTGAGGTGCAAATATAGGCTTTAGTAATTATGTTATCACCTTATCTAGAAAATGAAAATCAGACAATGTGGGTAATTAACTCATTGATGTTTAAGTGAAAGTTAAGCAACCATGAGGGGTGTCGAAAAGTATGTAAACAAATAAGAAATATGTATTTTCAGGTTTTAGGCAAATATAAATGATTCCAAACCCAAACTTTTAGATCCAACAAATATCCCAGAGTTTACAAATCCAGGAAATTTCATGTCAACATTTGTTTTCCAGCCCACTGAAGAAGAAATTTCTCCCACAGCTGATACCAACCAGCCAACTGTGGTGAAGTTGGCGAAAACAAAACTCAGTGATCTGCCCTTTGTGCAAGATATCAAGGACAGAGCTTCAAACATCTTTGGTGGAGATGCCAACGAACTGTTGAGTCAGGGCAAAAAACTTCTTGGTCCAGATGGTCATGATCTGGTTGATCATCTTAAAAACTTTGAATCCAACATTGACACTGATGCAATTGTTGATACTGGTCGTAAGCTGCTTGGAAAGAATGGCCAGGAATTGGTTGAGCATGCTAAGAATCTTCTTGGAGGAGGTGACAATCATGACCTGGTAAATCACGCGAAAGAACTGCTTGGTAAAGATGGTCATGATTTGGTTCACATTGGAATTGATAGATTGCTTGGTGGAGATGGACATGATGTAGTAGAACATGCAAAGAATACGATTGGAGGAGATGGACATAATATGGTAGATCATGCAAAGAATCTGATAGGAGGGGATGGACATAATATGGTAGAACATGCAAAGAACCTGATTAGTGAAGGTGGACATGATATGGTAGAACATGCAAAGAATTTTATTGGTGGGGATGGACATGATATGGTAGAGCATGCAAAGAACCTGATTGGTGGAGATGGACATGATATGGTAGAACATGCAAAGAACCTGATTGGTGGAGATGGACATGATATGGTAGAACATTCAAAGAATCTGATAGGAGGGGATGGACATGATATGGTAGAGCATGCAAAGAACCTGATTGGTGGAGGTGGACATGATATTGTAGAACATGCAAAGAATTTGATTGGTGGAGATGGACATGATATGGTAGAACATGCAAAGAACCTGATTGGTGGAGATGGACATGATATGGTAGAACATGAAAAGAATCTAACTGGTGGAGGTGGACATGATGATTGTCATATTGGAATGTTTAAGGATTTCAAGGCCAAGTTCAACAAACTCTATGACTCACCCAAAGGTAATACCCTCCTATATTAGTATTGATATTGAGAGTGATGAATTCTTCAATGAAATGCGTTAATTTCTTAGATATACTTTTGCTCTGCCCCCCCCCAACAACAAAACAACAACAACAAAACAACACAGACATTAACAACAAAAACAGGACAATACAGTTTATTGTGCATGAGTTTAAGATTAAACTGCTTTTATTTCATGCTGATTTAACTATTTACTCAAATGAAAAATACAAGAATGTTAACAGGAAATCAGATTCATGACACATACTTTATACCCGCTTACTGCAGATCATATTCCAAATCTAAATAAATATTATTCTCAATATCTCCGTGTGTTGTTTTTCTGAAGTTTTTTATTCATTTATGTTTTCAGAGGAGGAAAAGAGGTTTGCAGTTTTCTGTGATAACATGCGCACTGCCCGTAAACTGCAAGAGACAGAGAATGGATCAGCTCTCTATGGGGCCACAAAGTTTGCTGATCTTACAAGTATGTGATTCATGACTTGTGGATTTCTGTCTGGAGCATCCTGAAATATCATGCCTTATTGGCATTTTAATATCTGCCAGGAACATATTTAAAAATCATACTTTTTTCTCATCATGGAAGGTTTAAAAAACTAACCACTGTACAAATTACAATTGTTCTTGAACTTTTGAATGATTGAACAAGTTATGTCATTATCCTGTCTGCCAATTATTTTTTTCTCCAACAGCAATAAGTTGGCAACTTCTGAGGACATTCCTTCTTACAGAATATTGTTCTTCATACTGAATATTTTAATTGATTGTTCATTTTTCATGATTTGAAAGATTAGGGATTAACACCATATGATGTAGAATAATGAAACACAGATACATACAACTGTCTAAATAATCAATCAATTTTAAATGCTAAATATACTTGACAATTTTGTTAAATGTATTTGGCATTTATATGAGCCATGGTATGGGAAAATGGGGCTTAAGGCATGTGTGTAATGTGTAGTCTAAGAATAACCTGTGGGGCTGCACAGGCTAATCAGGAACAACACTTTCCGTATAAACTGAATTTTGTTAGAAGAGACTTCCATTAAAAGAAAACACCATAAGGGCTAAAAGCGTTATCCCTGATAAGCCTGGCTGGACTGCGCAGGCTAATCTTGGGTTCACTTAATGCACAAGCACTAGGCCCCTTTTTCCAAGAGAATGGCTCATATAATGCTATAATGATAAGTATTCAGTGTTCATCAATGTCTGTTTTATAGAGGAGGAGTTCAAGCGTTACGTTGGCAAGAAATGGGACACGGAGGCCAATAATTGGATGAGAAAGGCGTCCATCCCTTCAGGGTCCATACCAGACAACTTTGATTGGCGCGACCATGGGGCCGTGACACCTGTCAAGAATCAGGTGACTAGCATCTTACGAGCCACGTAATAAAAAAAACTGGGCTTAATGCATGTGCCATCCCAGATTAGCCTGAGCAGTAAACACATAGAATGGATAGATAGAGAATACTATGTTAGTGTGATTGTGTACTTAAATTTATCCCACGAGTGAAGAAAGGTTTACATGGCGAGGCTTGCCGAGCCCTGTAAGCCTTTCTGACATGAGTGGGATAAATTTAAGTACACTATCACACTAACATAGTATTCTATTTTTCCTACAATATTGTTTTATTTAATTTATTACTAAAATAAAAGCAAAAACACGTTAAATTAAATGAAGCTTACTTTGCGTAGTAATATTTGTTGTGATCTTTTCTGTTTACGGAAATCGAAATCGTCCTTAAGAATTTCACGCAAAAGAAAAGTAACGAAACAAAATATCGCTATACGCCTCGATTCAAATAATCAGCGTTCCAAATGTAACACACTAAAGTAGAACATAGACGGTTGTGTTCAAACTACAATTCTTGTTTCACCACTGTAAAAAAACAAAAAACAAACATGGCTCCCGCCATTTTGAAATTTACAAAATGTGTAGACACATACCGTGGCTACGTGAAGCATGATTCAGCATTTATTCCCGCCGATATTGTTAATTTTAGTCTTTAAACAACTCTTATTTTTACACAATTTATACTTACTTACATACAAGTATTGTTCTACTCACCGAAGTTGTATAATAACCACGTCCATGTTAATTTTCGTTATGTTTAATTTGCTTCCATGACGAGTTAAAATTCTAGACAAATTTCTTCATCGCCATCCATCTTTTCCATTTTAAAGCACTGGATGTAAGCAGGCAATTCTTTGTTGATTGACATTCTTTGATCGACTGACAAAGGAACGACTAAACCATCAAAGAAATTACCATTTTAATTCGACATCGATTTCCTTCGAAAAGTTAAAGAACAATTCACTGACACTTTTCTTAAATTCAATCCATCAATTGTTCAAAACATCGCGTTATTCGATTACATTCAACATTTTAACTAAATCAAAAATCAGTTTTACCAGTTTCATTTCAGTTTTATATCCAAACACTGTGTGTTTCACATTCATAATATTATAATAATCCATCGTAAACACACACACTCATAAACTCGTTAAACAACTGCGTACCCAATGACCTAAATGACGCAATCAGGGTTGAAAGGCCAAAAAAAAACTAGTCCCTACGTAATGTTCTTAAAATAAGTGGGGAAGAAACCTGATCTAAAAATAACCGTGGAGAAAACCTTATTTTTTCTTTATGAGTCGTATTTGTTCTATAAAATCATTTAGTTGTACAGTGCTCCAGCTAGGCCTAAATCGAAGGGCGCCGCGCCCTGCCCTCCCGAACCTCCGCCCTGCCCCCCGAACCTCCGCCCTGCCCCCACCCCTTAAAAAAAAATTTATTTTTTTTTTTTACTTATGATTATTCATAAATCTCTTATTACATTTTAATTAGTTTAATCCTCATTGTAGACATTTTATTTGAATGGTTTAATAGTAATGGGAATAATACAATTATTTATAACATATATTAACATGCAATAGGAAGCATTCCAGAAACACCCGCGCGCTCGAACGTGCCCTTTTTACAAAATACTGGGCGTCAAAAGTGCCCTTTTGACAAAATACTGCGCGTCGAACGTGCCCTTTTGACAAAAAAGCCCCCCTGCCCTTTTCAAATCCTAGCTGGAGCACTGTTGTAGGATAAACATTTGTATTGCCAAAGGTGGAGAGATATAGATTGGTGTTGTCTGTCCATCAGTCTGTCAGTATGTCCACCCGTCTGTCACAAAACTGTTTAGGGCTATATCTGAGAAACTATAAAAGATATCAACATGAAACTTCATAGGTGTATAGATATCAATAAGGAGAAGCGCCATGTGGAAGAACCATAACCCTACACTTTCTTTAATAAGAGTTATTGCCCTCTGTTTTTTTATTATTGATGTTACTTTTCAGGGCTATATCTCAGTTACCATGCAAGACTTCAACATGAAACTTCATATGTGTATTGATATTAATGAGGAGAAGTGACATGCTTAAGAACTATAACCCTTCACTTTCTTAAATAAGAGTAATTGTCCTTTGTTGTTTTTGTATGCTGGAACCTTTCAGGGCTATATCTCAGATACGATACAACATTTCAACATGAAACTTCATGGGTGTGCAGAAATCAATGGGAAGAATTGCCATGCACAAGAACCATAACCCTACACTTTCTTAACTAAGAGTTATTGCCCTTGATTGTTTTTGTATGATTTAACTTTTCAAGGCTATATCTCGGATACCCTACAAGATTTAAACATGAAACTTCATGGGTGTATAGATTTCAATGAGGAGTATTGCCATGCATCAAAACAATTACTTTACACTTCATTATTTGTAATGATGATACCGTTTATCAAGGGATTTGCACCCATCCATAAACAAACTTTATTTTGCGGGGGATATTGCTTGTTATTTTATTGAAGTTTGTTCAAAAATTTTCTTGTCCAGTTTAGGCTAATCTGGGATGACACTTTATGCACATGCATTAACCCTTTAAGCGCTGGAACCGAATTTTAAAGGCCTTTGCAAACAGTTTGGATGCAGATGAGACGCCACAGAACGTGGCGTCTCATCAGGATCCAAACTGTTTGCTATTGTGATAGTATTCTTTGAAAAAAAAATCAAAGAAATTGTTAATTTTAGACATTCAGCAGACGACATTTTAGCAGAAGACAAATTTCCCAGCATGCAAAGGGTTAAAGCCAGTTTGTCCAGAACAAGGCTCATATTTAACTTAATTCTGCTACTAGTGTAAACATTCATTGAATGAAAGGGCGCCCATCAAAAGTGGTTGATATCAGTCATTTGATCACATGATTTGCGATATTCAGTCAATGTGTATTCCTATGTGCTGGATAACCAGGTTATAGAATGTGATCTTTCTTGGTTAATTGCAAAGTCGAAAATACTATGAGCAGAAATGGCAAGTGCAATAACTTACAAGTATCACATCTTTGATACTATGTTTAGTACCGGGTACATCCTAAAACCGTAATGTCAAATGAGGAGTTCTTAAGTGAAAAAGGGTAGAATTAGCTTTCCATACTTTTTAATAAGGGAGTGACATGGACAGATAAAATTAGACATATGATGTTTGACAAAATTTTAATATCCAGTTGGTAAAAATAAATAATTGAAAAACAAATGTATTTACAGAAACATTTGATGCTCCTCAGAAGTCATTTTGTTTATTGTCAAACATTAAAACCTACAGTTTAATATGGAACTATTTTTATCTACAAAACAGGCAGTTAATTGGCCATCAGGATCGTTGAACATGTTATAGGCCCTTCAAGGTGTCAACTTATGTTGAGGGTTTAGTAATTTTCCTTGCTTAAACATAAACTGGTAAAGTAGCAGCATAATTTGAATACATGGTAGGTGCTGTGTTTTAGAAAGTTTATTTGGTTTGGTCCAAAAAAAGAAAGTATGTTTCACTAAAGCTTTCTCTATTTTCTGTTTTCTTAGTCTCACTTGACGCACTGGATAAACTTTCTCCATCTTGGCATCAACCATGTATTCTATTATTAGGACTGACTGCTTTTTTATGGGGTTAGGCACAAAGCCAGTAAGACTTGTGGATGGTTGGGAGGTTTTCAGATATCAAATTGCACATATGACATTTGATGTAAGATTTTCAGAAGTTTTTTTTTCTTCTTTAATACCTAATGATACAATATGACATTTCTGCAGTGAAATAACAGCAGTGAAAATAAACTTATTGTTATTTTCACTGGTGAAAATAACACATTTTCGGAACTACTTTTTCTGTTTTTAGATTATTATATCAAGATTTACTTCCTTTGCTTGACCCTTTTAACAAGTACTTGCTTGTTAAAATCGACATTACACCGAATCCAACAAATTGTCTTTTTATTTTATGTTTGTCAGCGTTCATTTACATTGTAAAAGAGTTTAACCGAGAATTTCGTTGCTATAACAAACACATATGATGTCAGTTTGTGTATTGAAATGTATTGAGGCACGCCACGGGAGAAAGGGTAACTTTACAGCGAAAAGGAAACAGCTGTTAATTATTTTCTTGAAAAAGGATCATAAAAGAAACATAACATTTGTTCATGTCAGTGTAAGATCGTTTGTTATTTCACTTGTGATCATAGAAAAATATTATTTTCACTTGTGTCGCGTTACACTGACATGAACAAATATCCTCTATATATTTAGGATATGTAAGAATGTATTGTATTTCTTGTCATATTTATTATAGTACTGCTGTTTATTTTTGATGAAAGTAATTAATGTTTCCTTAATGATGGTGTTGTATAGCAAAAAAATAATATTTTCTTGTAACTATAACTTTTGTTAAGATTTTCCCTGTCTTCTTGAACCCCAGGGCTCCTGTGGCAGCTGCTGGGCGTTCTCAACCACAGGGAACATTGAGGGACAGTGGGCTATCAAGAAAAACAAGCTGATCTCTCTCTCAGAGCAAGGTATGGTTGATATTTATTGGGGAATATTTAGGGACAGTGGGCTATCAAGAAGAACAAGCTGATCTCTCTCTCAGAGCAAGGTACAGTTGCTATTTATAGGGGAACATTGAGGGGCATTGGGCTATCAAGAAGAATAAGCTGATCTCTCTCTCAGAGCAAGGTATGGTTGATATTTATAGGGGAACATTGAGGGACAGTGGGCTATCAAGAAGAATAAGCTGATCTCTGTCTCAGAGCAAGGTATGGTTGATATTTATAGGGGAACATTGAGGGTCAGTGCGCTTTCAAGAAGAACAAGCTGATCCCTCTCTCAGAGCAAGGTATGGTTGATATTTAAAGGGGAACATTGAGGGTCAGTAGGCTATCAAGAAGAACAAGCTGATCTCTGTCTCAGAGCAAGGTATGGTTGATATTTATAGGGGAACATTGAGGGTCAGTGGGCTATCAAGAAGAACAAGCTGATCTCTCTCTCAGAGCAAGGTATGGTTGATATTTATAGGGGAACATTGAGGGTCAGTGGGCTATCAAGAAGAAAACAAGCTGATCTCTCTCTCAGAGTAAGGTATGGTTGATATTTATAGGGGAACATTGAGGGTCAGTGGGCTATCAAGAAGAACAAGCTGATCTCTGTCTCAGAGCAAGGTATGGTTGATATTTATAGGGGAACATTGAGGGTCAGTGGGCTATCAAGAAGAACAAGCTGATCTCTCTCTCAGAGCAAGGTATGGTTGATATTTATAGGGGAACATTGAGGGTCAATGGGCTATCAAGAAGAACAAGCTGATCTCAGTCTCAGAGCAAGATATGGTTGATATTTATAGCGGAACATTGAGGTTCAGTGGGCTATCAAGAAGAACAAGCTGATCTCTCTCTCAGAGCAAGGTACAGTTGCTATTTATTGCTTTCAAATTTGGATCTGATGCTCATGATCTCGAACAGCCCATTTTGGGTGTCATACACAACCGGGTCATATACCATATGCGACCAGCGTAGCGGCCACACAGTCTGGTAAGGAGCTACCCTGTCTGCTAATGAGACCACATAACCTTTTGAATCAGCCAGTTGTAAAAACATGTGTGATGTTCCAATCGATCAATGCATATTGGTAGAATTCTGATAAAATTGAACTGTGCAAAAAAATATATTTATAGACCCTTCTCACGTTCCCGATATCAAGTTCTGAAGGAGTTGCCTCCCCTGATAAATCAGAACGAGAAAAACAACAATGTCAAAGCTTAGAATGCTTATATGGGCATTATCATTTTCAGTAGATAAATTGTTCTATCAATTAAAAGAATGTTGTTTAATTTGATGATTGATCTTTCTTAGGTGAAGAAACTTAATTTTTAGCTCCACTGGCCAGAGGCCAGCGGGGCTTATGTCATGGTCCTGTGTCTGTCGTGTGTGCGTGCGTGCATTAACTTTTTCTTTAAACATCTTCTTCTCCTAAAGTACTGGTCCAATTCTTATGAAATTTCTCAGGAATGTTCCTTGGGTGAACCTCTTTTAAATTTGTTCAAATTATTTCCCTGGGGTCAAATTTGACCCCCCCGGGGATCACAAAATTGAAAATTTGCTTGTATAAGCCCTATTTTGTGAAAACTTTCAAAATCTTCTTGTCCATAACCATTGGGCCTAGGGTTATCAAATTGGTAATGTAGAGACATCTCATAGTCCTCTACCAAATTTCTTCAAATTATGCCCCAGGGGTCAAATTTGACCCTGCCCCGGGGGTCACAAAATTGAACAAATGCTTATATAAAGCTTATTTTGTGCAAATTTTACAAATCTTCTTGTCCATAACCATAGAGCCTAGGGCTACCAAATTTGGTATGTAGTGACATGTAATAGTTCTCTATTTACTTTGTTCAAATTATGCCCCTGGGGTCAAATTTGACCTTGCCCCGGGGGTCACAAAAATGAACATACGCTTAAATAAGGCCTATTTTGTGCAAACTTTAAAAATCTTTTTGTCCATAACCGTATGGCATAGGGCTACCAAATTTGGTATGTAGTAACATCTAATAGTCCTCTACCAAATTTGTTCAAATTATGCCCCTGGGGTCAAATTTGACCCTGCCCCGGGGGTCTCTAAAATGAACATATGCTTATATAAAGCATATTTTGTGCAAACTTTCAAAATCTCCTTGTCCATAACCGTATGGCCTAGGGATACCAAATTTGGCATGTAGTGACATCGAATAGTGCTCATATTAGTTTGTTCAAATTATGCCCCTGGGGTCAAATTTGACCCTGCCCCGGGGTCACAAAAATGAACATACGTTGAATAAGGCCTATTTGTGCAAACTTTAAAAAATTTCTTGTCCATAACTGTATGGCATAGGGCTACCAAATTTGGTATGTAGTGACATCTAATAGTTCTCTTACAAATTTATTCAAATTAAGCCCCTGGGATCAAATTTGACCCTGCCCCGGGGGTCACAAAAATGAACATATTATATAAAGCCTGTTTTGTGCAAACTTTAAAAATCATCTTGTCCATAACCTTAGGGCCTAGGGCTACCAAATTCGGTATGTAGTGACATCTAATAGTTCTTTTCTTAGTTTGTTCAAATTATGCCCCTGGGGTCAAATTTGACCCTGCCCTGGGGGTCACAAAAATGAACATACGCTTAAATAAGGCCTAATTTGTGCAAACTTTAAAAATATTCTTGTACATAACCATATGGCATAGGGCTACCAAATTTGGTATGTAGTGACATCTAATAGTCCTCTACCAAATTTGTTCAATAAAGCCCCTGGGATCAAATTTGACCGTTCCCCAGGGGTCACAAAAATGAACCTATGCTTATATTGGGCCTCTTTTGTGCAAACTTAAAAAATCTTCATGTCCATAATCATTGGGCCTATTTCTACTAAATTTGGTATGTATTAAAATCTTAAAGTTTTCTACCAAGTTTTTTCAAATTATGCCCCTGGGGTCAAATTTGACCCTGTCCCGGGGGTCACAAAAATGAACATATGTTTAAATAAGGCCTATTTTGTGCAAACTTTAAAAATCTTCTTGTTTATAATTATAGAGCCTAGGGCTACTAAATTTGGTATGTAGTGACATCTTATAGTTCTCATCTTAGTTTGTTCAAATTATGCCCCTGGGGTCAAATTTGACCCTGCCCATGGGGTCACAAAAATGAACATACGTTGAATAAGGCCTATTTGTGCAAACTTTAAAAAATTTCTTGTCCATAACTGTATGGCATAGGGCTACCAAATTTGGTATGTAGTGACATCTAATAGTTCTCTAACAAATTTGTTCAAATTAAGCCCCTGGGGTCAAATTTGACCCTACCCCGGGGGTCACAAAAATGAACATATTATATAAAGCCTGTTTTGTGCAAACTTTGAAAATCATCTTGTCCATAACAATAGGGTCTAGGGCTACCAAATTCGATTTGTAGTGACATCTAATTGTTCTCTACCAAATTTGTTCAAATTATGAACCTGGGGACTAATTTGACCCTGCCCCTGGGGTCACAAAAATGTACATATACTTATATAAAGCCTATTTTTTGCAAACTTTAAAAATCTTCTTGTCCATAACCGTATGGCCTAGGGCTACCAAATTTGGTATGTAGTGACATCGAATAGTTCTCTTTTTAGTTTGTTCAAATTATGCCCCTGGGGTCAAATTTGACCCTGCCCTGGGGGTCACAAAAATGAACATACGCTTAAATAAGGCCTAATTTGTGCAAACTTTAAAAATATTCTTGTACATAACCATATAGCATAGGGCTACCAAATTTGGTATGTAGTGACATCTAATAGTCCTCTACCAAATTTGTTCAATTAAGCCCCTGGGATCAAAATTGACCGTTCCCCAGGGGTCACAAAAATGAACCTATGCTTATATTGGGCCTATTTTGTGCAAACTTTAAAAATCTTCTTGTCCATAACCATTGGGCCTATTTCTACCAAATTTGGTATGTATTAAAATTTTAAAGTTTTTTTTTCAAATTATGCCCCTGGGGTCAAATTTGACCCTGTCCTGGGGGTCACAAAAATGAACATATGCTTAAATAATGCCTATTTTTTGCAAACTTTAAAAATCTTCTTGTTCATAATTATAGAGCCTAGGGCTACTAAATTTGGTATGTAGTGACATCTAATTGTCCTCTACCAAATTTGTTCAAATTATGCCACTGGGCTTAAATTTGACCCTGCCCCGGGGGTCACAAAACTGAACATATGCTTATATAAAGCCTCTTTTGTGCAAACTTTAAAAATCTTCCTGTCCATAACCATTGGGCCTAGGGCTACCAAATTTGGTATGTAGTGATATCTTATAGTTCTCTACCAAGTTTGTTCAAATTATGCCCCTGGGGCCAAATTGATATATAAAAATGCTCATGCTTCCAACTTTAAGCGCCCAGTGGGACGAGGGATAGAAAGAGAAAGTCACATGCTTGAGTACATTTCAATCCATATGCATTGCACGCTTTTTTCGCATAAAAAACAGTGGAGCGATACAGGGCCATCATGGCCCTCTTGTTCTTGTTTAGATATGTTGTCAATCGTTAGTTTATATTACAAAATATACTGTTATTACTCTTTGATTGATTTTGAACACTTAAAAATAAGTAGTATTATTGTGTCCAAAAACTTAGATGCAAAAAATATTCAAAAAGTGCAAATGTCAAAAAATTCAGAGACAAAAGATAAAGGTGTTAAAAAATAATTTTATGTATGTTTTACTTTAAGCTGATGGGTGAAACCATTGCCTATGCCAGTATAAATAGTTATTTACCAAAGAACGCACATGATATGGTTGATTGCATAAGGCATTGGTCTGCAAGGTTTTATTACCTTAATATGATTGTAAAAATACATGATCAAAGTGACACCAGATAAGCGCAACAGGGCTAAATTCTGATAAAATAGCATTGTAAAATAAATTATCAGAACATGTAGAGTCAATGATTATGGATGAAAACCTGTATGTCAAAATATTTAGAGTCGCGAAAAATAATTATTTTGGCTAAAAACGGGGGTGTCGGAACATTTGGAGAGTCTGAAAACTTACAGTGATAACATTATAAAACAAAATTTAAAGATTGCAACATGGCCACTGTCGATAATAGAAATGTGATGGGAAATTATGACTTTGTTAATTGGAAAAAGAATTTATTTTATTTTAAAATTGTATGACTGTCAAAATAAATAGATCATGGAATATTTAAATGAAAGATTACATAATTTAAACACAACAGTAATTAGTAGGGAACTTGGTCACTGATGGGTCTGATAAGTCTTGGCATTAAGGATAAAATTTTAGAACGTTGATGTCATTGTCTATCCAACTGTATGTGTGACAATAACTTTTGGTAGATGTGTTTTATCAGATATTCAAATTGCTACATAATAATTAGTCCAGTTGTCTTAGAAGATATATCTTTACATAAAATGTTTTCCATGCTGTAATTATTTTTTAATTGAAAACAATGGCCTTGATCAATTATGTTAAAGAACATGTTGTTGTGTTCCAACAATAAAAACCAAAGGATATTGACTAGATATTAACTTGGTCATTATCAGTTTGTTGTTGCTCAAATGTGGTAACACTCAGTAAACGAGTTAAGATAACATACACTAATCATACGAAGACGTCAAACACTCTAATTAGTAAACAATAAACATTAATTATCTTTGTTTACTAAGCACATTGAAAGGCATTGAACTAAGGTCTATTTACTTTGAACTGTACTTGAAAGTTGCTTTACAAGTATGGAAATCTCATGAAGTCAGTGTCCTAATAGTGGGCCATGTGACCACAGAATTATAGCACTGTAATTGCCACGTGTCATCTTAAAGCTAGGGCCCAACAGAACACAATCTGGTTACAAAGTGGTCATGTTTTCGAACTAGATTATGATCTTATAATTTATAAGAGAATGATTATGATATTATTATGTATAAGAAAAAGATTATGATCTTATATATTATTAAAGAATGTTTGGCAGCAATATGTTGTCTGCTAGTCTCATGTTAAGAACACAATGATTGTAAATGTTTCTGATTATTGACAGTTTTTATTTATATATTGACAATAATCCTAATATTGAATGTGAAAGTTATTTTTTATCAAGAATTACATTTATGTAATTATTTATATATAATAAACATAAAATGACTGCTACATCAATGCAGACAGCAGTAACCATTATAGAACTGCACATCACGAGCCTCATTTTGGATTCATCGATAAATAATTTCATTCATGTTATGGTCACTAAAATTGGCAATGTTAAATTCTTCCATTACAAGTGAAAATCTGAGTCTCTGAAAAATAAGAGCAAAAAAAAAAACAGGATGTCTGAACACTTTCAATAATTAGCAATTGTGAACTTTTTTAGAATCCAAACTGCTGGACCAAATTGATGACAATCTTAAAGTGCCATTGTTAAGTAGAACATTGATATAATAAGCAGGAAGCCCTTTGAAATGGTGAGATCATGTTGAAATATTTCATTTCCACTATGAGAATTACGCCATAATGACCTTATCAGTTGACTGTCCCATCTTATTATCTGGTCATGCTGATAATGGTATATTTAATTTAATGCGTCAATCAAACTGGAATCTTCTAGCATGTGTTGGTTTCATGTATTTGCTATCTCATTGGAATCTGAAACTTGCGATCCCTATTTCCTTTTTAGGGGACTTTTCGCATTCTTTTCATGTCTTTATACTGCCAGTATTGGGAACATTTTGAAATGGAACATTCAATTTACTCTGTACTCTGTGTACTTTGTATACCCCCCAATTTAACTATTCACACAGGCCAATCAGGGAGGACCCTTTTGACTGGACTGGATTTTCAATTAGAAGAGACATATTTTTAAGGACAACTCCATAAAAGCAAAAAGTGTGTCCCTGATAAGCCTGTGTGGTAAGTGTGTCCCTGATAAGCCTGTGTGGTAAGTGTGTCCCTGATAAGCCTGTGTGGTAAGTGTGTCCCTGATAAGCCTGTGTGGTAATCTGGGACGATACCCTTAAGCTCAAGCATTAAATTTTAGCCCAATTTCCAGAGCACAGATAGTATACATGTTCTTACAAGGTGTCATTGTTTTTAATACATTTGTACACAAAAGCTTTAAATTTGTACACAAAAGCTTTAAAACAAACGCAATATTAAATAATGTTTTTACAAACCAAATAGTTTACGCAAAATAAATGTTATTTATTTCTATCAGAGCTTTTTTCTTTGTGTGTTGAATAAGTATATGTCTTGTATCTGTTCAAGTTGACTCGGGCATCATGCATTTAGCCTTTCCCCCATAAGAAGCAAAGTGAAAATGGCTTTTGCAACCAGCATAAAACCAGAACAGCCTGCGAGTAACTCACAGTGTGTTAAGGTTTTATGCTGTTTGTTGCTCATCAGTATCGTAGGCTTGTAAATGATGCCTTTTAAACTTGAATCTAGTTAGAAATGTCTCATTAAATTTAACTTTCTAAGGGACTACAAATGCGTCAAAATACATATCTAAGTGGGAAAGGCTTAAGCCCTGTTTTCCCAGATCTTGGTCACCTGCCATGTCCCCTATCAGTAAGTGCCACATAACTGTTGTACATGTCTGGTTATCACTAAAGCTGAGAGGCGAGCTGTGATCAGGACATTGCCAGTGCCATCTGTTTTAGTTCCCATGTCTGGCTGCGACCTTGCTGGGCCGCCTGGTTTTAGGCACAAGTCTTGAAAAATAAGCTTGTTAAATAATTACTGATGTGTTACTGAAGTTTTTGACTATTTTTTGTCAACTTTTATATACTTATCAGCTTCAAAATCCACTGAATATTGTAAGCTTAACTACTCACTTAATTGTTGATAGCATTTGCGTGCATCTACTCTATATATCTATGTATATACTACAGATATTGAAATAAAAATAATGTTACATATATTATGTTTAAGTTCTTTATTACAAAAATTAACTAAGACAATTAACTGTGCACTGCTTTTTAGCAGGATGATGTCCCAACGTACAAGTAAGTCTGTTTAAAGTTTGCGTGAGTTGAAATTCAGATTTAACCCTTTGCATGTTGGGAAATTTGTCGTCTGCTAAAATGTTGTCAGCTGAATTTCTGAAATTAGCATTTTCTTCAACTTTTTTCAAAGAATACTATCAGAATATCAAACAGTTTGGATCCACAGAATGTGGCGTCTCATCTGGATCCAAACTGTTTGCAAAGGCCTTCAAAATTCGGTTCCCGTACGGAGAGAGTTAAATATGCATGCAATCAGTACATATTTCTGTAAGTGTTACAGATATTCAATTGAATCTTAACGCCAATCTCTGGGATCATCAAAAGAGGCCACTGACCAAGGTCTCTAATTCTGACATGTAAACAGTAGCTGATCATGTCCTACAACTTTGACTAGCCTTTTAGCACTATTACGTCCCCTTATGTACTAAGAACGTCAGTTTAAGTTTTGCGTGCAAGTTTTCATTCATTTTAAAATATGCACACAACAAATACATATGTCTGTAAATACTGCAGATAATTAATTAAAACTTCACACATGTCTTTTGGATCCCCATGTCAGGTTACCAACCAAGGCCCATAAATCTTAGCTTCAATTCAGCCGAGATATGCCCCTAATTGTACTTGTTATGCCCCCCTTCCAAGAAGAGGGGGTATATTGCTTTGCACATGTCGGTCGGTCGGTCCGACTGTCGGTCGGTCCGTCCACCAGGTGGTTTCCGGATGATAACTCAAGAACGCTTGGGCCTTGGATCATGAAACTTCATAGGTACATTGATTATGACTCGCAGATGAGACCTATTGATTATGAGGTCACTAGGTCAAAGGTCAAGGTCACGGTGACCCGAAATAGTAAAATGGTTTCCGGATAATAACTCAAGAACGCTTAGGCCTAGGATCATGAAACTTGATAGGTAGATTGATCATGACTCGCAGATGACCCCTATTGATTTTCAGGTCACTAGGTCAAAGGTCACGGTGACTCAAAATAGTAAAATGGTTTCCGGATGATAACTCAAGAACGCTTATGCCTAGGATCATGAAACTTGATAGGTAGATTGATCATGACTTGCAGATGTCCCCTATTGATTTTCAGGTCACAAGGTAAAAGGTCAAGGTCACGGTGACCCGAAATAGTTAAATGGTTTTCGGATGATAACTCAAGAACGCTTAGGCCTAGGATCATAAAACTTGATAGGTACATTGATCATGACTCGCAGATGACTCCTATTGATTTTCAGGTCACTAGGTCAAAGGTCAACGTGACCCAAAATAGTAAAATGGTTTCCGGATGATAACTGAAGAACGCTTATGCCTAGGATCATGAAACTTGATAGGTAGATTGATCATGACTTGCCGATGACCCCTATTGATTTTCAGGTCACAAGGTCAAAGGTCAAGGTCACGGTGACCCGAAATAGTAAAATGGTTTCCGGATGATAACTCAAGAACGCTTATGCCTAGGATCATGAAACTTCATAGGTACATTGATCATGACTTGCAGATGACCTTATTGATTTTCAGGTCACTCGATCAAAAGTCAAGGTCACGGTGACCCGAAATAGTAAAATGGTTGTCGGATGATAACTCAATAACGCTTATGGCTAGGATCATGAAACTTCATAGGTACATTGATCATGACTGGCAGATGACCCCTATTGATTTTTAGGTCACTAGGTCAAAGGTCAAGGTCACGGTGACCCGAAATAGTAAAATGGTTTCCGGATGATAACTGAGGAACGCTTATGCCTATGATCATGAAACTTCATAGGTTCATTGATCATGACTGGCAGATAACCCCTATTGATTTTAAGGTCACTAGGTCAAAGGTCAAGGTCACGGTGACCCGAAATAGTAAAATGGTTTCCCGATGATAACTCAAGAACGCTTATGGCTAGGATCATGAAACTTCATAGGTCCATTGATCATGACTCGAAGATGACCCTTATTGATTTTCAGGTCACTAGGTCAAAGGTCAAGGTCACTTTGACAAAAAACATATTCAAACAATGGCTGTCACTACAACTGAGAGCCCATATGGGGGGCATGCATGTTTTACAAACAGCCCTTGTTTGAATTTAACATTTCAGCTTAGCGATTGTGTGCTTGTTGACTTGCAGACTTAATTAGCAGGGTTGCATCAAGGTCACTGTTGCCAAAAATATATAACAAGTGTGCGCAGAATAACTCAAATTAGGATGGAGATTTTGTTCTGAAATTTTGTGTGTGGGTAGGTCACAGGCTGAACTAGTAAGGCATTGCATTTGGCGCCAGTGTGGTCTCTGCAGCTATATTCTGAAATAGTATTTTGGATAGAGTTATTTTTTATAGATTTATAACATTTAGTCTTAGGGTGGGATTGAATTCGTGGCCAATTCGGTCCAGGTCTTTGTTACTTAAAATAGAAAAATGGTTTCCACTCAAGAACTTGATTTTGGATGAAGATATAGTGCTGTTATTGTGTGTGAAGGTAGCTTGCATGCTCACCATCCTTTAAAATTAATTCAATTCAACTTCATTAATTGTTAATAGTTGAAATTCTAGTGTCTTGGCCTAGTCACATTTCTTGTTTTAATATTATATATTGTAAGCTTTAAGTTTACATAAACTTTATACCCACTACAGATATTCAACTCAAATATGTTTTTTTAGCCATTATATCATGTGGCTGACAGAAAATATAAATTACACGTTTACAATCAAATTAAAAGAACAGTTTAGTGCACTGTCTTGGGGCAGCTTTTGGTCACAATGAAATTTTATAAATTTTAAATTTTTTGCAGTTTGTTCTTATTTTACCTGTTCATGAACAGGAATCATAAGATTTTATATGGAAAAGTTTGTTGTTTTTTCAATCAAGTAGTCTACAACTGAATGTATAGTGTATTGCCATTTGTTAGGACCAGACCGTTATTTCCTTTTTAAAGACAATTGTTCATTTTTTTTATCAACAATTGTGACTAATCAGGTCATGTTTCAATTGATGCTCCCATGTGTTTTGTACATAATGCACAAAGCTCAGATTTCTTCCGGTTTCTCTGTCATAAAATTACTCATGCTTATATATAATTTAGTACTTGACATTGCAAAAAGGAACATATAGAATATCATTGCCCACATATAGAATATCATTGCCCACATATAGAATATCATTGCCCACATATAGCATATCATTGCCCACATATAGAATGTCATTGCCCACATATAGAATATCATTGCCCACATATAGAATATCATTGCCCACATATAGAATATCATTGCCCACATATAGAATATCATCGCCCACATATAGAATATCATTGCCCACATATAGAATATCATTGCCCACATATAGAATATCATTTTGTGTCAGGGAGGACAATTTCTGCTTTAATGGTATTTTTCTTTGAAAGGAAGTCTTTTATTAGCAAAATTCCAGACGGGGCAGAAAGTGTCATTTCTGAATACGGCAGCCTGTGTATTCTGCACAGGCTTATATGGGACAACACTTCATGCACATGCATAAAGCCCCCTTTTATAAGAAAAAGGCTCATTTGAATGTCATCTTCTTGAAAGTAACATTTTTTTAACCACTTTAAAGCTGCAGCATTTACTTTTGACTTGCTAGCGCAATATGATCACTTAGAAAACCTCTGTTAACCTTCCCCACTAAGAAGCAAAGAGAAAATGGCTATGTGCAAACAGCATAAAACCATAACAGCCTGCGAGTAACTCACAGGCTGTTCATGTTTTATGCTGTTTGCTGTTCATCAGTATCTAAGGTTTGGAGATGAAGCCTTAATACTTAAATCTGGTAAGAAAGGTCTTTATTTAAATATAACTTTCTAAGGGACTACACATGCATGAAAATACGTATCTAGGTGGTAAAGGTTAAATCAGGAGCATTTACTTTTGACTTGCTTGTGCAATATGATCACTTGGAAGACCTCTTTTTTATCCTTATGAACCTCTTAAATGTTGTCAGTAGCAGCTTTAGTATCAAAACATTTATGCCGAAGCCTCAACATTTAAGAGGGCATAGAAATGCCTTGTTTTTTTGTTCACATCGCTTCTGGGATTGTGTTTATGACTGCTGAGGTGGAATGACAACGTCATGACAATATTATTCTTATGTGTCATATGAAATAAGAATACAGATTACCAATGTAGTCATTATACGTGTGATTTTCATTAAGATAAATGAAGATTACTATATAATTGAAGTTCTATGTGGTATATGATAAAAAGTAATTTCACGCTTGTCAGTTATTTCAAGTGTATGTATTATTTTGTATCACACTTGAGACTCAGCTTCTCATGTTATACTGCATTACACAAGCTCGACTGGTTTTAACCGTGGAACAATTGATTACCCAAATATTCGCTTTTAATTGGTATGAAGTATGTTGCTATTCTGCTCATTAATTGTTTGCCATATTATTTCCAGAGCTGGTTGACTGTGACAAGGTTGATGAAGGATGCAACGGTGGGCTGCCATCCAATGCCTTTAAAGAGATTGAACGCTTGGGTATGGTAGAATTCTGGAGACTGTTACAATTAGCTCTTTTAAATGTGTTACTTCTCGCCAGTTGTGATGCAAGCAGCTTTTTGTTTTGTTTTAATTAATCTTTGCATTGATGTTCAAATCATACATTTTGTATGAGTGATTTGAGTAAGTATCCAGATGAATTTTACTCAGCATTTGTCTGTGTTTATAAATAAAATTATGTGTCTGTGTTGATTTCACCTTGTGTATAAAATTTCTCATTCTCATTTTTACAAAATGGAAATATTTGTTCAGTTATTCATATTTAAAAATTATTTTTTAACTCTATTGTTAGTAGTGGTCATAGCTGGTGTATGATGATTTCAAATTTATGCACACAATTTATGATCACTGCTTAAGTAAACACCATTCTCAAACCCAAGTGTATTGATATTGACTGGTGTGTTTCCTGTGTATAACCAGTTCTTGGTATATTTGAGAAATATTTCTACTTAACCCAAGCTAATTTCTTCTGCATTTCTCAGGTGATAACGTTGAAACATGAAGTATGCCATCACCATGAGGTGTCCATGCACAAGACTTGTTAATCAAAGCTCTAGTTTCAACAATAGTCTTTGCAATGCAAACACCATATCTTTTCAATCATTCTAGTGTTGTTGTTTTTTAGCTCACCTGATTGCTCAGGTGAGCTTTTGTTACCGGTCTTTGTCTGTCGTCCGTCCGTCCGTTAACATTTGTTCGTAAACACTCTAGAGGCCACATTTGTTGTCCGATCTTCATGAAACTTGGTCAGAAGCTTCGTCCCAATGAAATATCGGTCGAGTTTGAAACTGGGTTGTGCCGGGTCAAAAACTAGGTCACTAGGTCAAAAAAAAGAAAAAACTTGTAAACACTGTAGAAGACACATTTCATGCCCAATCTTCATGTAACTTTGTCAAAATGTTTGTCTTAATGATATGTTGGTTGAGTTCGAAAATGGTTCTGGTCAGTTGAATAACATGGCTGCTGGGGGGGGAGGCAGTTTTCCTCATTTGGCTATATAAAACCCTTGTAAACACTCTAGAAGTCACAATTTTTGCCCAATCATCATGAAAGTTGGTCAAAACATTGGTTTTATTGATATCTCAGACGAGTTCGAAAATGGTCCAGATTTGTGAAAAAACATGGCCACCAGTGGGCAGGGCATTTTTCTCGATATGTATATAGTGAAAACATGTCAACACTCTAGAAGTGACATTTTTGCCCCAATTTTCATGAAATTTTGTCAGAAACTTTTGTTTCCTAGATACGTGAGTTAAGTTTGAAAACGGTTCCGGTTCATTGAAAACATGGTAGCCTGGGGTACGGGGCAGTTTTCCTTATATTTATATAGTAAAAAGGCTTGTTAAACAATCATGAATTAAGGTCATGCACATGTAACATGCGAGACAACTCTTCTAAATATTGCATTTAAGTTTACAGTAGTTACTCCCCTTTGATTATTAATGTTTTCATAATAATGCAGTGTAGATTTGTGTATCATTTATGTGTTAATTGTAAATCAAGGTTGGATATTTTTATGCCCCCGGTTGGGTGGCATATAGCAGTTGAACTGTCCGTCACTCTGTGTCAGTATGTCAGTATTTGTGTATGTCAGTCAGTCTGTCCGTCCGTCCAAAAACTTTAATGGCCATTACTTGTTCAATATTGAAGATAGCAAGTTGATATTTGGCTTGCATGTGCATCTTACGGAGCTGCACAGTTTGAGTGGTGAAAGGTGAAGGTCATCCTTCAAGGTCAAATGTCTAATATATGGCGTCTGTCCGTCCGTCCCAAAACTTTAACATTTGCCATAACTTTTGCAATATTGAAGATAGCAACTTGATATTTGGCTTGCATGTGTATCTCATGGAGCTGAACATTTTGAGTGGTGAAAGGTCAAGGTCAAGGTCATCCTTCAAGGTAAGATGTCAAATATATGGCGTCTTTTTGTCGAAAACTTTAACAATTGTCATTACTTTTTCAATATTGAAGATAGAAACTTGATATTTGGCATGCATGGGCATTTCACAGAGCTGCACATTTTGAGTGGTGAAAGGTGAAGGTCAAGGTCATCCTTCAAGGTCAAATGTTTAATATATGGCGTCTGTCCGTCCGTCCCAAAACTTTAACATTGGCCATAACTTTTTCCCTATTGAAGATAGCAACTTGATATTTGGCATGCATGTGTATCTCCTGGAGCTGAACATTTGAGTGCTGAAAGGTGAAGGTCAAGGTCATCCTTCAAGGTAAAATGTCCAATATATGGCGTCTGTCCGTCCGAAAACTTTAATATTGGCCATAACTTTTTCAATATTGAAGATAGCAACTTGATATTTGGCATGCATGTGTATTTCACGGAGCTGCACATTTTCAGTGGTGAAAGGTGAAGGTCAAGGTCATCCTTCAAGGTCAAATGTCTAATACATGGCGTCTGTCAGTCCGAAAACTTTAACATTGGCCACGACTTTTTTAATATTGATGATAGCAACATGATATTTGGCATGCATGTGTATCTCATGGAGCTAACATTTTGAGTGGTGAAAGGTGAAGGTCAAGGTTATCCTTCAAGGTCAAATGTCAAATATATGGCGTCTGTTCGTCCGAAAACTTTAACATTGGCCATATTTTTTTCAATATTGAAGATAGCAACTTGATATTTGGCATGCATGTGTATCTGATGAAGCTGCACATTTTGAGTGGTGGAAGTTCAAGGTCATCCTTCAAGGTAGGGGCCATTGTGTTTCTGACGAACACATCTCTTGTTTTTAGCTCACCTGATTGCTCAGGGGAGCTTTTTTGACCGGTCTTTGTCTGTTGGTCTGTCGTCCGTCCGTCCACATTTGTTCGTAAACACTCTAGAGGCCACATTTATTGTCCGATCTTCATGAAACTCTCGATCAAGTTCGAAACTGGGTCATGCTGGGTTAAAAACTAGGTCACTAGGTCAAAAAAAAGAAAAAGCTTGTAAACACTGGAAGTCACATGTAATGCCCAATCTTCATGTAACTTTGTCTAAATGTCTGTCTTAATGATATATTGGTTGAGTTCAAAAGTGGTTCCGGTCCGTTGAAAAACATGGCCTCCAGTGGGCGGGGCAGTTTTCCTTATATGGCTATAGAGAAACCTTGTAAACACTCTAGAAGTCATGTTTCTTTGATATGAGAGTTGAGTTCGAAAATGGTTCTGGTCAGTTGAATAACATGGCTGCCGGGGGGGGGGCAGTTTTCCTTTTTTGGCTATAGAGAAACCGTGTAAACACTCTAGAAGTCACAATTTTTGCCCAATCATCATGAAAGTTGGTCAAAACATTTGTTTTATTGATATCTCGGACGAGTTCGAAAATGGTCCAGAATGGTGAAAAAACATGGCCGCCAGTGGGCGGGGCATTTTTCTCTATATGTATATTGTGAAAACATGTGAACACTCTAGAAGTCACATTTTTTGCCCAATTTTCATGAAATTTGGTCAGAACATTTGTCTCCCTGATACGATAGTTGAGTTGGAAAATGGTTCCGGTCAGTTGAATAACATGGCTGCCAGGGGGGGGGCAGTTTTCTTATATTTATATAGTAAAAAAAAAGCTTGTGAACACTCTAAAAGTCAATTTGTTTGCCCAATAATCATGAAACTTCGTGAAAAGATTGGTTTTATATATATCTCAGATTAGTTTGCAAATGGTCCCGATGGGTCAATAAACATGGCTGCCAGGGGGGTGGGGCAGTTTTCCTTAAGTGACTACATGTATAAAGAGAGAAACCTTGTGATCGAACACTATGGAAGTCACATATTTTGCCTAATCATCGTGAAACTTAGTCAATACATTGGTTTTATTGATTTCTTGGACAAGTTGGAAAATGGCTCAGATCGTTGAAACACACTTTTTAGCTCACCTGATTGCTCAGGTGAGGTTTTAGGATTGATCTGTGTCCGCTGTTCGTCTGTCCACATTTGGTTTGTAAACACTCTAGCATTCACATTTCTCAAGCATTCTTTATCAAAGTTGCTGAAAGATCTCAGTCAAGTTTGATAATAGGTCACCATTTCAAATCTTACAAAAACAAAAACACTCCCTTCGCCAGAGTTTTGGTTCAATAATGTTGAATCTTGACAAGGATGTTTGTCTGGTCAATATCTAGGTCAAGTTTGACATTAGGTAAAGATTGAATGAACCGACTCCTCTCAGGTGAGCGAACTAGGACCATCTTGGCCCTCTTGTTTCAAACTACTATGTGCAGAACTTTTATTACTACCTTTTCATTTTCTACAAATTTTCTCTGCATGTTTTCAAATATTTTGTATACAAGCCTTAAATCTTTTCTGCTTAAAAGCACAGTTACAATGGCTATATACATCCAGCATACAACCAGAACAGCTTTCAAGGAAGTAGCAGGTTGTTTAAGTTTTATGCTGTTTGCTTCTCATGATTTTCTTAGGGTTGGAAATGAATCTCATGAAACTCTAAAATGAAAAGGTCTTTTATTTGATTTTCTACCGGACAAAAAGAGTCTCCCTTAAATGAAAAATGCCATAAAAGCGGTAAGTGTTGTCCCTGATTAGCCTGTGTGGACACATGCATTTACCATTCTTTTCTCGGAGCTTGACTCTAAGACTCAAAGACTTGGAGTAACTGGTTGGTGTGTGACAGGTGGCCTTGAGACTGAGACAGATTACACAATGAAATGCAATACAAGTCTGTGGACTCTTGAATTAAATTATTTTGAATAACTGTTCATAATCCTATCCTGTTTTCATTTCGAATGAACTGATTAAACGGACACAGTATCTTCAAGATACAGATTGCTTGAAATTTATTTGCTTTTTCCACTTATTTTCTCTGCATAGTTTCCAATATTTTTAACTACTGCCCTAACTGGTTCTGTGTGTGACAGGTGGCCTGGAGACTGAGACAGACTACAAGTACAAAGGAGAGGACGAGAAGTGTCACTTCAACCGCTCTGACGTCAGCGTCTACATCAACGACTCTGTGGCCATCTCCTCTGATGAACATGGTACATTGTTTTATATCTATTCATAATTAAGCCAGCATGTGCCTTGAGTGTCACCCCTGATTAGACTGTGCTGTATGCACAGGCTGATCAGGGACAACACTTTTCGTGTAAACTGGATTTTTGCTTTGATTTAAATGAAAAATATGATTAATGCGGAAAGTGTTGTCCCTGATAAGCCTGTGCAGACTCCACAGACTTATTTGGTTCTACAATTTTAAGCATATGCATTAAGCCCCCTTTACTCAGAGCACAACTTATTATATTGTCTTATATCTCTTCTATGCTTTGTTATATTGTTTGCACCTTGCTGCTGGTTTGAGATTCAGTCAGTTAATGTATGATTTAATTTCCACATGATTCTTAGGACTCTTAGACATATGTGTCTTGTTCTGGGACGACACTTTCCGCTTTTATGGGTTTTTTTGTTTCAAGGAAGTCCCTCCTTGCCGAAAATCAAGTTTAGGCGGAAAGTGTCGTCCCTGATTAGCCTGTGTGGACTGCGCAGGCTAATCTGGGACGACACTTTACGCACATGCATTAAGCCCAATTTTCTCAGAACAAGACACATATGGTAATGCAAATTGGTATTATGGTTACTTTTTGAAAAACTTTAGACACCTTTTGCTTTTGATGTAGACAAGTCAATCATGAAGGTTGCAAAAATAACAACCACAAAAATATGAAACATTTGTATTGCTTTATTGTGAAAGTTGTCTTTTTGTTTCTTCTTTACAGAGATGGCTGCCTGGCTCGTAGCCAATGGTCCTATCTCTATTGGTATCAACGCCTTTGCTATGCAGGCAAGTAGAGTCATTTGGTCTAAGGGACATGACTCTTTTGAAACCAAAATTATCTTAAGGATTTTACATGCATTTGAACAAAAGCTTAAACATAATGTAAAGAAATGAAAAAACTGCACAATGTCTTTGAAAAAGTTGTATTGTTATTAGAAATAGCTGAAAGATGCAAAACGACAGATCATAATATCTGTTCACAAGTTTAATAACAGCAATTAAGGGAGCCATGTATAATTTATTTGTACATGCATTTTTTCGCGCCCACTGAATGGCAAATATGAATTATGGGTCCATGGTTGTGTATATGCAACAAATTGTGTGAGACAAACTCCCATCAATTGGCTCATTCTGTTCAAAAAATGTATTTATAGATTGCATAAATGGTAATTCTTTTATCATGCAGAAAATACATGCAATATTTGTATGTAATGGAAGTTATAAGGAAACAATGCATTATTAATCTTGATGTTTTTGTGTTCTTATTTGCTCCATAAACTTCGTCTCACCCTTTTACATGTTACTGTACATGATTTCAGTTCTACGTGGGAGGTACTTCCCACCCCTGGCTAACTTCTAACCTTACATGATTTCAGTTCTCCATGAGAGGTACTTCCCACCCCTGTCTTACATCTAACATTACATGATTTCAGTTCTCCATGGGAGGTACTTCCCACCCCTGTCTTACATCTAACCTTACATGATTTCAGTTCAACATGGTAGGTGTTTCCCACCCCTGTCTTACATCTAACCTTACATGATTTCAGTTCTACATTGGAGGTACTTCCCATCCCTGTCTTACATCTAACCTTACATGATTTCAGTTCTACATGGGAGGTATTTCCCACCCCTGGAAGTTCCTCTGTAACCCCAAGGATCTGGATCACGGGGTGCTGATTGTTGGATATGGCGTCGGTATGTACTACTTTTCCGACTAAGGAGAAAAGTGAAAAAGTCTGTATGCAACCAGTATAAAACAAGAACAGACCGCGAGAAACTGGCAGTCTGCAAGTAACTGGAAGTCTGGATCTTAGAGTTGGAAATGAACACATTAAAACTTACAAGACAATTGTATTTGATTTCTAAGGAACTGGAAACTCGTCAAAGTGCGTATCTAAGTGGTAAAAGGTTTTAAGTTAGTGCTAACTTTGGTACATTTTAATTTGCTTTAACCCTTTGCATGCTGGGATATTTGTCGTCTGCTCAAATGTCGTCTGCTGAATTTCTAAAATCATCATTTTCTTCACTTTTTTTCAAAGACCACTATCAGACTAGCAAACAGTTTGGATCAAGCTTGATCCAAACTGTTTGCAAAAGCCTTTAAAATTCGGTTCTAGCGCTGTAAGGGTTAAGAGTTGTATTGTATGCCTCACCATTCTGATACTATTTCGGTATAAGAGTCAGGTCTTGTTATAATTTGTACTTCAGAATTTCATTTAACTGAGAGCTTGAAATATAATCATGTGTATGATACTTCAGATTATCTAGAAAGTTACAGGTACAATAATTATTTTGTTTTTCTATTTTACTCTTGAACTGTCAAATCTTGCATGGATGATGTATGTAGCAGAGATATTGTACATTGTAGTTTCCAAGTATATGAACCTTGCACTGGGAAAACTGGGCTTATCGTAACCCTACACAGGCTAATCAGGGACTGCTCTTTCCGCTTGCATTGTATTTTTTTGTTTCAAGGAAATCTCTTCTTCAGAAATGCCCAGTTAAGGCGGAAAGTGTCTTCCCTGATAAGCCTATGTGGATTGCACAGGCTAATCTGGGATGCCATTTAACCTTTTCAGTGTGGGAACCGAACATTAAAGGCCTTTGCAAACAGTTTGGATCCAGATGAGACGCCAAAGAATGTGGCGTCTCATCAGGATCCAAAATGTTTGCTATTCTGATAGTATTATTTGAAAAAAAGAAGAAAATGCTAATTTTATCAATTCAGCAGACGACATTTTAGCAGATGACAAATTTCCCAGCATGCAAAGGGTTAAACCACATGCATTAAACCCAGTGTTCCCAGAAAGCGACTCAAGTTTTGCATTCTTGTCTCTTGTCAGATGGCAGCAAGCCCTACTGGATTGTCAAGAACAGCTGGGGACCTGACTGGGGCGAGAAGGTAAACATTGTATTGCAGTTCATTTATTCATGTGTCCATATCTTCAGAGAACAATGAGGTACAGTCCAGTGTTTTATGTTTAAATCATGAACTCTTGTCAGTGTGCTTAATTAGCAAACAAATTGGTATTAGATGGTTTAAGTGTGTTTAAAATCAACAGTTAATTCCTTTTCTTTCACAAATATTGATTTTTATTTTTAGCTCGGCAATATAGTGGGGGACATATTGTTTTTGCCCTGTCTGTTGGTTTGTTTGTTGGTTTGTTTGCTGGTTTGTTTGTTTGCCCCAACTTTAACATTTGCCATAACTTTTGCAATATTGAAGATAGCAACTTCATATTTGGCATGCAAGTGTATCTCATGGAGCTGCAGATTTTGAGTGGTGAAAGGTCAAGGTCATTCTTCAAGGTCAAAGGTCAAATATTTGGGTCAACATCGCTAATTTAATGTACACTTTTGCAATGTTGAAGCTAGCAAATTGATATTTGGCATGCATGTGTATCTCATGGAGCTGCTTATTTTGAGCTGTGAAAGGTCAAGGTCATCCTTCAAGGTCAAAGGTCATATATATGGGGACATAGTGTTTCACAAACACATCGCTTGTTTTTTTAAAGAGACTTCCTTAAAACATAAAATTCTGTAAAAGTGTCGTGCCTGATAAGCCTTTGTTGACTGCACTGGCTAATTTGATATGAAACTTTGCAAATATGCATTAAGTCAAGTTTATCTCAGACGAGGGCTCAAATAAACACTTATTTTACACCATTCCAGGGCTATTACCTGGTGTATCGTGGGGCTGGTGTGTGTGGACTGAACACTATGTGTACGTCAGCAGTTGTCAACTAGACATGAACACCATGTGTACGTCCTTGGTTGTCGACTAGACATGATTTCTGTTTACACTCACAGAACACTTTGGAATGCTATGTGTGATACAATGTTGACAATGAAGACGTCAAGGTGAAGAAAGGATCCAATTTCCAATGTTTACAATGTTATTTTTTATGTGTATCTATATTTTTTGTTGACTTGTTATAACCAGATTTGATCACTGCTTTTTTTATGTATATACATATTTGTGTTGACAGTTAATATTAAATTGTGCATGAAATGGTTGAAAGTTACTATTGTTACACATTGTAAATATAACTTATTGCAGTTTAATTATATAAGTTTTCAAATGTTTTTTTTGTAAAATGGTTGAATTTTTATCTAGTTGTAACAAAGGTATGTGCAATGTTTGGATTTCAACAAAATTATTTAAAGGGACTATAGTTATAAATATACTTATTGTTGTTACATAGTATCATCTGAAGATTTTTTTTTCTTCTGTGATGTAATATGTACTGCTGGTTGTATTATAGTAAAATTTCAACAAAACATAACTTGAACTTTATGTTCGTTTTAATATTTTTACACGATTTTGGTTATTGTATCAGGAATATTTTTAATGTGAGAAAAAAACCTTTAGCATAATACCGATTTTGGGTTTGTACAAATAATATTCCATAAGATATTTATCATGAGCTTGTTATTGTATTTGTTTCAATTTATCTTCAATACTAAGTACACCATTTTCCTTAAACATTGGGTTCCATGAGGTGTTTTTGTATGCTAGTGTGTATATATTTGTTTGGACATAACAATTCAATAATCCAGGTCAAGATTTCAATGTGTAATCTGAAAACTAATTGAGTTGAAATAGTATAAATTGTGTATACACAGCTAAGTTCTAAAGAACATGTTTAATTGTTGAATTCATTTTATACTATTTGCTTGATTCTAAAGAATTTCTAAAGCTGCTAAAAATGGAAAAGCTGTATGTGAGCATCCATTTATTTTTTACTATTTATACTATACAAATGTATTTCATTGTCTTTATTTCTATCTTATTTGGATCAAAATTGTCAGGTTGTAAAAATGTGATGATATAAAATAAACAAATTATTTTTAGAAAATATTTACATCTTTTGTTAATTAGATTGATTTTGCATAGCCTTGAATCCGTTTGTGAATGTGTGACTGTGATATTTTGTTAGTAAGGCTTAATATGTCAGATGGGATGATGAGTAAGTCTATATCATTTGATCATTCAATATGTTTGTATTTGGATTGATACATGTATGTATTGACATGTGCATTTGGCATGGTTTATTGTTCGTACAAGTAATTTATGTAAGAACTTACAGATGTATTGTATATTTATATATTCCTGGTGGTTGTTTGACTTATTTTCTTTTTTAATGCCACCTTCTTTGCTTTAATATTTAAGGTTTTGGGTGCTTCTGCCATTCATGTGTTACAATTAATTGGTTTTGAAGCGGAAATAGACTGTGAAAACGTGCGTATTAAATTATTCCTTAATAAATTGCCATATAAAAGTAAACACCAATTTAATGGAGGATTCACAAAAAATAATGATGAATGAGAAGTGGTTTTAAAGGTTTATTATTGCCACATAGGACACCATTTTTGCTCAGAATAGAATATGCATTGAAGAAATTTCTTTGAGTTTCAAAATGACTGAATAAATGTGACGATGTCTGTTTGTTAATATGGTAAATAACCTAAATTAAAAAAAATAATTAGACAAAATCAATTATTCAGTATCGTGATGAGATTTTTGTTGTAAGAATACATATTCCATTGTTAAAAGGCTTAACGCTTAACACCCCAAATACCAGCAAAGGACTGAAAAAGAACTACCAAGCCAAACATTCCAATAAAAAGATATTGCAGAAAAAACGTACACATTTAATCCAGCATTTAAATAATATCCCAAGGTTTTTAGATAATTATTTGAAAATTTTAAACTGTATTCCCTCCTATATCAAGACAGGTATAAGTGACTGGTAACCACCTTTGTAATGGCAACAGTTCTTAGTTTTGTAATGATTTGGCTGGACCAGTGAATGTACGGGTATGTTAGTTTTTAATACACTCCAGATTTACCAGTTGAACTAAACTGTATATTCTTTATATTTCTATTACTTAATCTTGGAACTTTGTGTTTTTTGTTTTGTTAATTTTGTTCACATTTTTGTTCACAATAGTACCTTAATATTTCCATACTTAACTGAATAATAAATCGCTTGGAAATAGCTCGTTTTATGTTGGATTTTTCCATAAAAAATTGAAAACATATACATATCAATATATTGAATATGTTTGACACTAATAGACTATTAAGACATGTAGGAATATTCACAAATTCAAAAAGTTTCATCAGTGACCTTGACCTTAAAGAGAGCAACATAATTGCACGGGACAAGGCCTCTTGATATGATGCTATGAGATCTATATATATGATCCATGATAATTTATTTCAAAATCACATGATGAACAGGAAAGTTATGGACCTTGTGGGAACACATAATCTCAGTATGAACATGTAATAAATATTGGAAAACTCTTAAGTGTTTGCTTAGACCTTGACATTTAAGCCAGCACAATGGTTTTGTAACATTTGTTTTTTAACCCTTAAAGTGCTTTCAAGTGTATTATTTGTCAGTGCTGAATTGTTATATGATAAACAAAAGTAATACTGTTAGTTTACTGAAACTGATGTACAATTATGAATACATACATAATCTGCATGAAAATTGAATTGAAAATTGTTTTGTACACATGAAGATCTATAAATGGACTGAACAAAGGATCATTTCCCTATAAATATGAATGGTTACAATGGTAATAATAAGTGTAATATAATCCATTTTTAATGAAGTGCATGTTTTTATTCATAGATGTATGTAAGTCCTTAAAACATATTTAACAAACAAACACAAAACATAATCAAAATTTGAGTATAGGTACAGAACAAATATACCACACATAGCAACATTTTACAGATATTGAAAAAATGTTCATACAATAGAATGAGAAACAGAGACAAATTATTGCTGTTTTTTTAAAATGACCAGTGTTACTTGGAATATATTCTTTGTATAAAGAGTTGTTTAAATAAGTAAACATTGTGATTATGTTGCCATGGTAACACAATTGCAAAGTTAAAAAGGTAGAACATTCTTATTTGGGTAATTGATACAATTTTACATACTGGTATGTTTTGGTCTTTTTCCGCAGCTGTCTAAACATTAATTCACAAGTTTATTTTCCAGCGAACTAAAAGGGAATATTTGAATGCCATTTTCATTAGAAGTAATAACAATTAAACATCCTAGAACAAACTGATTTTTTTATGAGCAATATCAGGGTGATTGGTGTAATGATAAATAGTTGACCAACTTTGTCACAGATCGAAAATTTTGGAAAACATGTCGATCAAATTCAACGTTTCAAAACAGTATTGTGATAATGTTTCTAGGTAAATTTGGATAACATCACCATAAAATCAGAATGTTTAATATATAGCCTTTAAGCTATAGATGGTTGGCTTTTGAATATTTGCAATCATTATGTCAGACATCGGTTATTTTTCTCAATTCTATCACACAAGAATCTCACAATCACACAAGGGACTGTGGCTTAAGGTGCTATAACGTCTTCTATTTTTAGTAACATCCATTTCATTTTCAAACAGTGTTAATGAGGACTTCATAAGGCTGCACGGGGAATAATATTTTTAGCAAAATAATAGTTTTTTTTAAATGATAAGCTACATTCCAGTAATAAGTTTTGATGTTGGTACATGTAAAATAAATATGTTGACTGTTACATGATGCATGAATAAATGTCATATTATTCTAGAATACTAAGGCCATCTTAAAAATGTTTGTTTGGGATTTCATGACCCGTTACATGGCAGGTTGGTATGCGTGTTTTTTATAAAAAACTACGGAAAACCGTTAGGTGCCATGGTGGTTACACATTAAAATCCAGAGGGCGACAATGCGATAGTACGATGGCGACAATGCGATAGTACGATGGCGACAATCCGATAGTACGATGGCGACAATGTGATGGTACGATGGCGACAATGCGACAACGCGATAGTACGATGACGACAATGTGACAGTGCTACAAAACCATGGTTCGGTGCGATAGTACGATGGCGACAATGTGATATTCATATCGTACTGTCGCCATCGTATCATCGCATTGTCTCCATCGTACTATCGCGTTATAGTACTGTCGTCATCGTATTATCGCATTGTCGCCATCGTACTCTGCCATCGTATTGTCGCACTGTCGTCATCGTATTATTGCATAGTTGCCATCGTACTATCGCACTATCGCATTGTCGCCATCTTACTATTGCACTGTCGCCATCGTATTGTCGCACTGTCGTCATCGTATTATTGAATTGTCGCCATCGTACTATCGATCTTTTGCATCGTCGCCATCGTACTATCGCACTGTCGCCATCGTATTGTCGCACTGTCGTCATCGTACTATCGCATTGTCGCCATCGTTCTGTCGCATTGTCGCCCTCTGGATTTTAACCATGATGACCCTAATGGTATTCCGTAGAAAACAGTTTTACTTTTTACATGTAGATCTTTTTCTTTTCATATATGACAATTACAGCTAAGATTATGTATAATGTGAGCCCATATCTTGCAAGCTTTTACAATGTAAGCATTTAAAATGAGACAGAAAAACTGGAATAATATAAGTTATTTTTATATTTAGGTTCATTAATAATATTTCCTTTTAGCTTTTTTGTTTTGAAACAAATCTATCAACAAACTATTTTTTATTTATCTTTGAAAAATTATTATTTCTACCATGTCATGCTTTAAATGTAATGAGCAGCAAAAGAATATCAGAAAACGCAGTGCGGCTCTTCCTTTTTTCCAATGCGCTCCCAGATAATTTGAAATATAAAACATACATTTAAAAGGAATTTCCATGTTACAGGTATGGAAGGTATCCATTCTACATTTTACTATTACAAGTAACTCGCAAACACATGTACATATCTAGAACATTCCTATAAGGTGTCAAAAATTAGTTTGTTTCTTTTTGCTATTTATACCCCCATTACCATTGGTAATGGGGGCTATGTAGGAGTAACTTTGTCGGTCTGTCTGTCCCGAAAATTTCATTCGATCTTCACCAAACTTGGTAAGAAGTTGTATCTAGTAGTTGCCTAGGTCAAGTTTGAATATGGGTCTTTTCGGATCAAAACTAGGTCACGGGGTCACTTAGTGCGTTTTAAACCGAAAGTTTGTCAGGACCATAACTATGTCAGTTATCGTTAGATTGTAAAATGACTTGGTATATTTGTTCACCATCAAGGGACGGTGTGTCATGCGAAAGAAGTACGTTGATATCTCCAAGGTCAAGGTCACACTGGAGTTGCCCATACATGAGCTTGTCCGGGCCATAACGTCATTTTTTGTGAGACTTTAAAATCATTTGGCACATTTGTTTACCGTCTTTGGACGGTGTGTCATGCGAAATATTTACGTTGATATCCCCAAGGTCAAGGTCATACTTTGAGTTCAAATGTCATAAATGGCCATAAATGAGTTTGTTTGGGCCATAACTATGTCGTTCATTGTGAGCTTTTAAAATCATTTGGCACATTTGTTCACCATCATTTGACGGTGTGTCATGCGAAAGAATTACGTTGATATCTCCAAGGTCAAGGTCAAACTTTGAGTTCAAAAGTAAAAAATGGCCATAATGAGATTGTCCAGGCCATAACTATGTCGTTCATAGTGAGACTTTAAAATCATTTGGCACATTTGTTCACCATCATTGGAAGATGTGTCATGCGAGAGAATTACGTCGATATTTTCAACCTCAAGGTCAAACTTTGAGTTCAAAGGTCAAAAATGGTCAAAATGATCTTGTCCGTACCATAACTATGTCTTTAATTGTGAGATTTTAAAATCACTCGATTCGTTTGTTTACAATCATTGGACGGTGTGTCATGCGAAAGAATTACATCGATATCTCAAAAGTCAAGGCCACACTTTGAGTTCAAATGTCAAAAATGGCCATAAATGATCTTGTCCGGGCCATAACTAGGTCATTAATTGTGAAATTTTAAAATTACTCGTTACATTTGTTCACATTCATTGGACGATGTGTCATGCGAAAGAATTACATCGATATCTCCAATGTCAAGGTCACACTCGGTGTTCAAAAGTCTTAAATGGCCATACACGAGCTTGTTCGGGCCATAAATATGTCATTCTTTGTGAGATTTAAAAATCGTTCTGTACATTAATTTTTTTCACAGTCATTGGACGGCGTGTCATGCGAAAGAATTCAAGAGTTCAAAGATTAAAATGGCCATAAATGATAATGGCATAATAATTCTTAAAAATCGCCATAAATTAGCTTCTCTTGTTCTGTGAAGACAGCATGCAAAATATTCTGTGTCAATGCAGATTGTAGGGGTATACGTCACGTTTGTGACAAAGCTCTAGTAACATTTTGTGGAGATCGTAACAAATAAAGTATCAAGAAATCACTTTTTAAATTTGTAGAAATTAATGTACATGTACAATATTTTTCATCGTCTTGTCTAATTGTTTGAAATACTCTTTTTTATTCACACAGCCATTTTCCATTTTGCATGATTGAATGGAGCAATGCTTTGTTTTTTAAACATTTACTCTCTGAACATACTTTCCAAATAACTGTTTTTTTTGTTTGGAGTTCTAAGGCTTTTAAGCCAGATGAAGTCCAGTCTAAATCAAGCCCCTAATAAATTAGTTCCTAGTTAACATATCAATGGCCATAGTTTTGTTGACAGAACTGCTGTTTGCGTAGCTCTGGTAGGACCATTCTCCTAGACATATTGCCTGACCCGTAGATAGCTCTGGTATGGCATGTTCACCATTCTCTCAGACATATTTCCTGATCCATGGGACCGGTTGTGGAATGGTCATTAGCATAATGTGAGGAGGTTTTTATAAATGTAGCAACAGCAGTAAGATGTAGTCCGACACTAATGATGTGGAAATCTTGACTGGTACTGGATGTCAGGAGGGATTTAGTGGTCATTAATTACTTTCACTGGACTGGAGTGGCCAGTGATGCACGTGTCCCTCTGGTATCTATTCTGACAGACACAAACACAAGCAGTAAGTGACAAGGTCTGGAGGTCCAGTGGTTAATGTCTTATTGTTACCTTGGAAACCTTACTAAAATGTTACTGTTTAAAATGTTGCTTGTCAATTTAGTATTTTGTTTTTAGCTTTCTGCATTATAAACGCTTTTAGTCTTGTTTTTTTAAACAATTGGACTATCTGGTTCGTTGGCAGTTTTAGCAATATGAGTGAAATCCAACGGGGTATAATAAATGAAAGTTTTGTGGATAAACAAATCTAGATATCAAAACATGTACTGTGATTTATTCAATAGGACTTATTTTCTGTACAAAGTATTCATCATCAATGACTCGCCAAAAGAGCTTATTTTTCTGTTGATTGTCCAATTATTTACAAACTTATTGCTTGGGTGGAATGCTATACCAATTTTGTAATATTTAACTGTCACTTCTAGTGTCTTTGCCACAATGATTTCTTCAGCGTTTTACCTCAGGGAATTTGTCAAATTTAGCCAATTAAGTTCAATCTAGGTTAATCAAAGTGTCCTTAACACCAATGAGAAATGTTTCTTTCATTGTAACTCATCACATAATTGAGAGCCTGCTGTGACCTGTGGTCCTTTACAGCATGGTCCTGGGGTCTGAACGGGCCTAACTGTCTCCGTTATTCCTTCCTTTCACTGCCCATTACCCAGCCCCAATAATTGATATGCCCTAAGCTTGTCATCAGAGTTTTCAAGGACCCTCTATGAGACCCTTTGGTATTTACAGCACTTGCTTGGGACTTGATTGGACTGCGACACTGTAGGCATGTTGCTCATATTGGGTCATCTGATAGACTTGTAGACTTGAAGATAATAAAATAGAGTGCAACAGTATCTACTAGTATATTCTGGAGCTAAGTGTGTATAACGCTAGTAAAAAGTGAAAATAAAATAAAAAAAGGTAGTGAACATTAAAAACAAATAAATACTTTTTATCATTTTTGAGTACAATATATAGCATCTTTATGTGTAAATGGATTTCATATTCATATTTAGTTAAAGAGGACAAGTTATATATAATTCATGATCAAATTATATTACCTAATGGTTAAGTTGAAGTTTGGTCATTAGAAGAAGTGAAATATTAAAGTAAAGTTGTTTTATTTAGTTTTCTTGAGAAATGTTTAAATGGCAATTGTTGTAAAGCCAGTATAGTGAAAATAATATTAATGGTTCGATTATTACACAGCAGCTTTTTGTCTATACATTTTCATTTTATTTGAAAATGATTGGTCATTTGTAATAATATTTAATTGCAGATTTCTTTTACCAAAGTAAAGGTTGCGCTTTGATAGCAGCGTGAAAAAGACGTTGTAATAACATTCAAATGTCCAAATTGTATCCAAAAAGGTAATGACCAAATTATCACGTCATAAAAATTGTGGTAAATTGGCAATTACTTAAGAAAAATGTCCCAAATTTGTGTGGCAATCAAAATTATTCAATTATTGGGAGCCAATTTTTTATTGTGTTCGTTTCCCAACCAACCAAACAACACATTGAAAAATAGTTTTTGCGTATCTCTGTCGATCAGTTACGATGATACCCCAACATTTTACAGCCGTCCCATTGGACACTAAAGCAGCCAAAAAATCAAATACTTTCGGGGGACAGTATGGACTTAAAAGAACATAATTAAAAATACAAATTATTCAAGCCATTGATTCAAAGTGTGCTTCACCCAGCGACATTTGGCTGGCATTTTAATTGTTAAATGTATTGGTCACATGGCTTGGGATCTCCCTTCTAATTCAGTGTAGCACTTATTGTTTGCATTGTACATGATTATTTGCATTTTATCCCAGCAATTGCTAGGCCCTGTATGGTACTGGTACTGTTTTGCGTGACAAGAAGATATTATGGTTGCGGTGTTCAGAGCAATTTTAATTTAATTTCGCTGCCCAGGGTGTTCTTTGTTATAATGAACTGTGCGGTCGTTTGGAAATGGTGAAACCTTGTTATGGATTGTGCTCTATACATGGTCAGAATTGATTATAGAGTTTTATCACCAAAAATTATCCTTACAAGTTTGTAATTGTGCTCTTTTATGGAAACCAATTACATTTTTAATTTGTCCTTGGACTTGGACACTATACATTTATTGGACAGGTTTTTTCAACACAATATAATTGAACAAGACAAATTTCCGCACTTAAGAAAGACGAAAAAATAAACTTTATTGTAAACTGAATCATCGTTTTAATTCAATTTAACTTAAGACCTTTTTATGCTGGCACAGTATGTTTAAGAAGATGCTGTTGCTGCCTATGATGATAAAACAACCTGTAATATAAATATTTACTATATTTATGTTTTAAAATAAGAATTATTATTATTACTTAGTGATGTTCCCTTTTTAGGAAGCTTTTTACTTCTGTTTATTGTCAGTGTTCCCTGTATTTTACATTTCGCATCAACCCTTTTGAATATTCCGTTCACAAAACTTTCTGCTTGTATGTTATTTTGTCTTACAAGAAAATCTCTTCTGCCCTGAACTGTTTACTTTAGACTGGAATTGCCATCCTGGATCAGCCTTAGTGTACGTGTACGTTTATTTTATTTTTTGTCTTAAATGACCCATCTCCTGTGAACTTGCAGGTTGCAGTGTGAACACGTTCAAGTGGGAGACGGGCAACTCCTCGTATCAGCCCTGTCGTGAGCAAAGCCACACGGACGTGACCTGGTCCAAAGAGTGTCAGTGCTACAACAGCTACTACCTGGCGGACACTGACGGCAAGAGCATGCCATGCACTCGTAAGTCATTTAGTGAATAGTTTTTATACACATATCATTGTACTATGAAGTCAACGTCATTGTGTAAATGTTGTAATTGTAAGTCAACGTCATTGCATGAATGGTGTTCATACTCATATTATTCTGATTTATGACAATTTCAAGATCTTATTTGCAATATTGTTGCGTATACTTAACCTTGAGAGATTGTATTTTCAGTTCCAACTTGGAAAGTGTTTAAATTATCGCATTGTCTTTCTGTGAAGATCATGCAAAAACTTTGAAGAAGGTACTGAATTTAGGAGCTCATTTGTTGTGAAACATGCTTAAAATGGAGACAATACGCGTCCTCATTGTTTCCTGACAGAGTAAACTGTTTTGAATATTTGTTTCATTACAAATGAGCTGACATAGCTAGAATCTTGATTTCAAGCTCTCTTCCCAGAGATATTCTACAAAACTGCATATTTATTTGTGGATATAAATTATGCTGTTAAATAACCTTGGAGCAGACAATCCTGTATAAGAACTGTGTGAAAGCAAGTGATCCTGCTGCAGGTTGACACTTCGTAACACATGAATGAATTTGTATCAATTCAATATGGATAACCTTTGCAGTAAATTTGTATAAAACATGTATTGACACACAGAGTTATTGTTCAATTTAATTTGTGATCAATTAGATAAATGGGAGAAGTAAATAGTTATTTGAAGCAAATGTTCATGATACAAATATATTTTTCAAAGAATTTATTATCCTTAAAATTATTTCCAACTGCAATATTTATTTTATCGACTTCCCGTTAACGTTGACTCTTTCATTTCAATATAAAATGCCATATAAAATATAGGCCTTTGATATTTTCTTGAATAGAATTTGCAGATTGATAGTTCGTGTAAATATTGCAGTATTTAAAAATTATTACAAGTAATTGTATAACTATATATCAAAATGTTTCTTGAAGAAACTGTAGGTGAATTGTCACTTAAAAATAATGCATCATCAATTCAAATACTTCTCTAGTAGCATAGTATATTATGCATATTTTTTTATTGAAGCGATGGTATTTATATCATCACTTCAATCAAAAAGGGACACATTAATCAAATGTTTCTCATTAGTTTTAAGCACATTTATATGAACCGTTCCCGATTATGAAAATTATGAATATGATAATTTTTGTTCATATACGACATGTTCGTCACTTGAGTACAAATTGTACAGGGCTTCTGAATATCAAACATAACATTTCACTTTAATTATTTGCTGTGATAAATGCTTTAAATTGTCCGGCATTTTCTGAGCGGCTATTGTAAGAGTGACAGCTGGAGTAAAATATCAAGATTTTACCATTTCCGAATCCAGTACTGCCTTTGTTGAGGCAAGCATCAATCCAAATTTGTTCTTGAAAGCATATTTTAAATAATATATTATTTGAATTCAGGCCAGTGTTTGATCGCAGGGTGAGCAGTTTTTAATCGTACTTGTACTGATGTTTTTTTCCACGCTTTACTGTGGTTTAGAAGCGATTACATAAAAGTCATACAATAAATCAAAGTGGTCACACAATGGATTTCTGTGGAAAATATGATTTCTTATACACTAAAGTGTAAAATGTCACTTATTGTCAACCGCACTCTGGAACAATTGTGCTGGAAATGTATAGACAGCGATGCTGTGCCAGATAAATGCTTTATGCAAATATGTGAATTAAATGAGTCTGAAATGTTCATATTTGAGATTAAGATCTTGGATCGAATGAATAACCGTTTTCATATTGCGTTCTGTGCTATTAATTTAACTTGATATTTTAAGTCATCATGACATTAAGGAGTGTGTTGGAGTGTGTTTATTTGATATTTAGTTTCCAACATTTAATTTGCTACCTTTATGACTTCTATGTAAACCTAGGGTCAATCTATATTACTTTTTAGTGTGGAAAGATTTAAGTGATAAAATATAATTACGAATAAAATTGGATCTGAATGCATTGGATATAACATTTGGAATTGCATTTTTTACTCAATATAATTGCGACTGTTACATCAAGATGTATTAGATAATGATACTATAAATGATATAGGCGATGATTGTGTTGCGCGGATGCATATCAAATGAGTGTTAGGCTGCAACAAGCCACAAACAAAACCGTAGTTTATTATGATATATTTGATATCATTAAAGCAATTTCCTTTTCAGATAACTAACTCATTGAGATATATCAAGGAAAAACATGTAGATTAAGCATCATTTTATTTCATTTCAAATATTATTTATGCTTCATGAAAACTACAAATCTTAACAAAAATGTGATATATATTATTTTTGCCTGACTTTATTTAAGATTTTATAAAACAATATTACATATTGCCTGTATGATTTTAAAGGAATGTCAAGTTATTGATAGATTCATGTAAGGTTTCCATTCCATAAATTATGATCTCCATAAAACATGCATCAACAAATTCTCAGAATTACAAAATATGCAGTAAAATGTTTGAAGCTATTTTATTGCATTTCATGCCTTTAGCCTTCAAGGATGTATTGTAGAACCAATCTATCTCAGTTATTGTAACTGATGATATGAGCTTTTGTTGCACCGAATCATGATTTCACTGGGTCTAATGTTTTATTGTGATGCATTTAAATGTATAATGGTTTCAATAATTCTTGGAAATTAGTATGAAAACATCTTTTTTAATTTATAGGGGGAACCAATCACTTAGTGTCAGTTTTCCAAGAATTAAATTGATATTTTTAGCTTTGATAATGATAACTCATCTAATAATTATGAGAAAAAGTTTCGCCATGTTTTGTAAGGATTCAAACATTAGTCTGCCATGTATTTAATGTTTTGTTTAAATATTCATAGGCTAAGGGAACTCTGAAAGTGTACTTACAACAATAGCTGATCTAACTTTTAGGCTTTGTGCTCTGACATTTTCAAAAACAGTAAAATTGCAAAAATTGTTTAACTTGTCCATCTATACAATTTTAGAATTTGTGCCGTTGTTGCACTAAATGCAGTAAATAAATATCTGCTGTTGTTTCTAGAGCCTCCTTCGGCACCGCGTAGTATCACCGTGGTAACAGTGAGTTGCAGTTGTCATGGCTACCACCGGACAAGCAAGGTGGACGCACATACACTGTGTACCGCGTCGACTGCACCAAGTGCTCTGTGGACGTGATGTACAGCCCACGGGCTGACAGCTTCAACTCCACTAGGTAGGCTAGAGGGGTCACTAATACTCTGATATTATGCCACTAATCATGAACATTCTGAGAAGGACTCTACCTTGGAGCCAAACAGTTCATGAGTTTGAAACTCGTATATGGTGAAAACACTTTAATGTGAACTTGGAATAAACTTAAAGCGTACAATTAACTGTGTTTTCTGAAAAAAAGAAAGTTTTATCGGTTGTATGTATATATTTGGACAAATAAATTGCTTCGTAAAATTTGCAAATGCATATATGAATGCATCATATGCATTAATATTTCTTCAAAAGTTGATGTTTCATGGGCTTTTCTAAAATCCTCCAAATATACAACATTGTCCTTGAATGCTTGATACAGTTAAAAACTACCGTCTTAATGACAAAAATACTATCACTGTTTATAGAAAGGTCATGGAAAAGTGCTAATTGTACAAAAAACTATAGACAGAATATTACTAAAATACATGCAGTATAAAGAAGTGAAACTCCAGCTGCTGGAGCAGTATTGAATTTTCATTAAAAACAATTAGTTGGTCCGTTATTTAAGGCAAGTGACCGATTGCCCAAACAGTACAAAACAGCACAATACAGCACAATACAAACCAACATAAACACAAAATATGAATAAAGCTGGGGTCACCGCCTTGGAACGGTCAATGCAAAGCATTGGGGATTTAAACCTGGTTATAGAGCGCTCAACCTCACACTTGGCCCAGCAATATTTATAATACATTTAAGTGTAAATAAAATTTAACGTCATAGCATTGTAACTCAAATTAAACAATAATAAAAGGGAATTAAAACGCATTCAATTTAATTAATATTTAATTACTCAATTGCATTGAAGATACAAGAGTAACAGAATTACAACTTTTTGACGAACGATCAAATAAAACTATTAACAATTGTCAACTATATTCCTTCTTTATAGAAAAGATTTGAGAATATAGAATCATAGAGTTAATATCTCAGATAATCATCGCGCAAATACAGGAAGATGCAGAAATAATGGGTGTAAAAATTCCATATTACATAGCTTGGTTGTTTATGTGACTGCTAAACAAATTAAAAATAATTAAATCAAACAAGAAACGCCTATCAGAGAGAAAATATAAATAAAATGGAACGTTATAAACCCAATGACCTATGCATGTAGATTACAACTGGGAAAGTCGGTCGTATGAAGAACATGAAATTATCAGTTTTGTTTGAGATAAGCACCCGTCAAAGTTTGATGTCTTATTCCAATTTCACATACCACGGTGTAAGTGTTTTAAAGTATAAAATAGTTGGCTGTTTGGGGTTAGGTCGGTGGTTGGTTCATGCGCTTCGTGACCACGGTTCATTCCCCAATCCCAGTGCATATGAGTTTGGTAAATGGTCACCATACCAAACAGGTGGGTTTACTCTGGGCACTACGGTTGGCCCCGCAGCATAAGACCCCACCAAAATGGAATAACTTTCAGTAAAAACTAAATAGCTTTAAATTGCAGCTATAATTCAAAATTCCTCCCAACTTTTGTGAATCTAGTAAGCAAATAAGGTAGGAGTGCTGGGACACACTCCGTGTCTGTGGCCGGAAAGGACCTAATACATTTCAAAATACACACACAGGAAAAATAGTTCTATGAAAAACTAAACCTTTGAAACTACACCATAAAAAATCAAGGACCTTTCTTAAAATTCTTTTGTCCATGACCAAGTAAAAACATAAATGTATTTCATTGTATATTTGTTTCCCTATGGAATACATTTACTGAAACTGAAGGAACATTACTGAACTCAAAAATTGTAAAAAAGGACATAATTATTTCAGCATTCAAAAATAGTAAAGAACAATTGGCTCATGAAAACATAAATATTTTTTTCCTCTCCAGAGATGAAAATAAGCATTCAAAACAACAACAACAACAACAACAAATAATCATGTAAATTCTATATTCAGTGTTGAGCTAAAGCGACTGCAGCCCAGAACGACGTACCTGTACATGGTGAAGATCTACGAAGAGAATGGGGTCAGCTCACTGAGCCCAGAGCAACCCAAGTACCTGCAGCATGAGTTCACCACAGAAGCCACCATCGCAGAAATATACGACATCAAACTCACAGACTACGTTGATGACTTAAACAAAACTTTTAATGGAAACTAAATTATCTCGATGTTGTATACAGACGTTATGAGATTTGAAAAAATTGGATTTTATGGAACCTGATGTCCTGATTAGTGATATAGATTCGTTTGAGATGTCTGTTCTCTTTGCCGCAGATAATGTTGACCACAATATTGTCACCCTTGATGGCAAAGGTACTTTTCATGGGATGGGTATCATTGCATCTATCACCTCCGGAACACGGACGTACTTTCTGTTTCCGCAAAAACAGACCTCAGTGCTGAACACTAGAAATGAGACAAAAATCCTATCTTGGAGTACCGGTTACTAAGATATGCTTGTCATGAGGTAGTGTTCGAGGACCTGCCGCTATTTCTGGATTATGACATGAGGGTCCAAATTTTGTGGGAAGTCTCCTTCAGCTTCCGGCAGGCAACGCCAAATCGGCAGGGAATGATGCATATTTTGCATTAGGGGAGCCAGCACCCTGGGCAGTCGTCCGTCAAATTCTTGCCTATGATCGATAAGTACTCTGGGGACAAATCGGGCATTCTGTCAACATTAGACTTTGCCATGAAGCACACAATTTCCGCAATTGTAACGTTTGACCAACCCTTGTATTGGAAGACTGCCGACATAGTCATTGATGCGCCACAATGTAGTTGCCTAAAAACATTGTTTTGATGTTGGGGTGTTTTCATACACTCATGAACTTACTATGGGCCATAGGATCCCTCATGGAAGGAGCCGGTCTCAAAAACATACTTGAGACTGTCTATGGGGAAAATGCAATTGTAACAGGGAAGGATGTCCAGAGGGCTTTGCGGGGCCATTTTCTTGTTGAGAAGTGCCTTCGTCGCCAGCTCAAATCCGAAATAACCAAAGATCCTGAGAGTCAGATACTTCTGGATCAGGCCGAGGAGTTGTACTCTTCCCTTCTTAGGGGCGAGACGACGATAGCAGATGCTACATGTTCTGAGATTTTGATCAAACTCAATACGGCTATAGAGAGGAAGAAACATGAAGTTGCCAAAACATCAAAGACAAGCAAATTATGGCTGAATAATAAGTTAATGGTTAGCATAGCAAGGATGTTGATCAAGGCGGATAGTACTGGGCGTTGGCTGATGCATTTGCAGGCAGTATCCGATTGTCTATCCGTCTTTGCTGCAGCTGGGCACTTCAATTATCTGCGGTCTGCTTATTACTATCTTCAGCAAATGAGCAGCCTAGAGACAACGCATCCAGAAATTTATCGAAAAATTTGTGATGGTTTTCAGGTTGCTCGTAGGAGCTATCAGTGCTGGGTGGAGCTAAGCAGTGATCTTGTCATTGACGAAACATGGATGAGGTCTCTTAAGAGCGCAGGCGGTCTTACTAGCAGCAATGGGATAACCGAGGAAATGCAAAACCTTTGGACCCTATCTGCACCTGTAGCATCTGAGTACAATAGTGCAATGCAGGATTACACAGACCTTGCCTATTCTACAAGTCCACAACACAAAGAGTCGACTGAGGCGTGCATCAAACGAGATGCTTCTGATCTCGAGAAAATGCATACCAAGGTTACAACATGCTCACCCTACACAGCTGATCCTACTCTGAGAAACATTTTATTTTCAATGGGATAGTGGCTGGGTCAGATGTGAATGTGCATGCATTTCAGGAGGTTGGGAACAAAATCATAAGAGATATCGAAGGAAAGTCGGCCTTTGCTTACAAATGTAATAGAAAAGATAGAGCCAAAAGTCTTGGGAATAGCTCCGCTGTTAAGATTGTTGAAGACCGTGCTATTTATCCTGCCCTTCTGTTCCAAAGTTTCTTGGTAGTGTCAAAACCTGGAGATCTTGCCCTTGAAGACGTATTGTCGAATGAACTAAGCCCCCATCACCCTGGCCTATTTGAAGCCAAGAACATATTTCGCAAAGATGACAAACCTCAGATCATTCAGGCAATTAGAGATCATGCTGTAAACGCATCAAGTGAGGCTGTGATGAACTGTATTCCGAAAACAGAGTGTTACGTGCTTGATGGTGGCTCCTTACTACATCGTTTACCATGAAAAAAAACCGACACATATTACGCAATAGCGGTATTATGCAGATTTTACTGTAAGGCATTACGGACAAGCGACAGTGGTGTTCGATGGTAACGCAGACGGTGACATGATTTCTCTGATCAGCACAGCTATGACTATAACGGGGTGTACTGTATGTGACCCTTGCCAAACTGAAAACTGTGACAATCCAAACAATTCACAAGAGGTCTGTACTGAAGAAGACGAAGTCGACACGGACAATTTAACGCATTGAGACAAATTTTATGGACAAAGGTTATGGTGTATCAGTGGACAGCGGAATGTCATTAATTGTATTTCATGATTACCCAACTGCCGAATTACATCATCAATTCAATCTAAGTGTTCTTTGTCTCCAAAACTATGGTTTTTGACATAAAAAATAATCACCTTTGAATTAAACGTTATGTACTTGCGGTCCTTCTTATTGTGGCGGTGCCTATTTTTGGATGGCATGTTAGATTTCTACGTAACATAATAAACTAATACTATATCTGGTGATCTTAAAGTGTTCTTTGACCTCCAAAACCTAGGTATAGACACCAAAATAATAAATTTTTAGCGGGTAGTTACATAGTTCTGATCATAAATAGGTTTTGGTGGCCATCTTGAAAATCTACTTTCCGGAAGTCGGATTTCGGTTACCTTTTGATATGTTATTATGTACCTTCTACCCTACCAGGATCAGTCAAAATACATTTTGTAGCAACTTTTGGGGGGTTAAAGTGTATATTGACCTGACTAACTTCCTCACCTTAGAATGGAAAGTAGAAGTCTGAGGATTCCTGTATGAATAGTTTTCATTTTGATTTTTCCCAGTTTTATTATACCCCCTTTACCAGTGATAAAGTGGGCTATATAGGAGTCGCTTTGTCGGTCGGTCTGTCGGTCGGTTTGTCGGTCGGTCTGTCTGTACCAAAAATTTTATCCGATCTTCACCAAACTTGGTCAGAAGTTGTATCTAGATGATTTCTAGGTCAAGTTTTAATATGGGTCATGCCAGGTAAAAAACTAGTCACGTGGTCACTTAGTGCGTTTTAAACCGAAAGTGTGTCCGGACCATAGCTATGTCATTTATCGTTAGATTTTAAAATGACTTGGTACATTTGTTCACCATCATAGGACAGTTGGTCAGGCGAAAGAATTACGTCGATATCTTCAAGGTAAAGGTCACACATGGGGTTGCCCATAAATGAGCTTGTCCGGGCCATAACTTGTCATTTATTGTGAGACTGTAAAATCGTTTGGTACATTTGTTCACCATCATTGGGCGGTGTGTCATGCGAAAGAATTACGTCGATATCTCCAAGGTCAAGGTCACATTTTGAGTTCAAAGGTCAAAAATGGCCATAAATGAGCTTGTCCGGGCCATAACTATGTCGTTCATTGTGAGACTTTAAAATCATTTGGCCCATTTGTTAACCATTATTGGACGGTGGGTCATGCGAAAGAATTACGTCGATGTCTCCAAGGTCAAGGTCACACTTGGTGTTCAAAGGTCAAAAATGCCCATTTCTGGCCCGTAAATATGTCGTTCACTGTGAGATTTTAAAATCATTTGGCACCATTTGTTCATCATTATTGGACCGTGTGTCAGCAAAAGAGTTACGTCGATATCTCTAAGGTCAATGTAACACTTGAGTTCAAAGGTCAAAAATGACCATAAATGAGATTGTCCGGGCCTTAACTATGTCGTTCATTGTGAGATGTTAAAATCATTTAGCACATTTGTTCACCATCATTGAACGGTGTGTCATGCAAAAGGATTACGTCGATATCTCCAAGGTCTAGGTCGCACTTTGAGTTCAAAAGTAAAAAATGGCCATAAATGAGCTCGTCCGGGCCATAACTATGTCGTTCATTGTGATGCTTTAAAATCATTTGGCACATTTGTTCGCCATCATTGGATGGTGTGTCATGCGAAAGAATTATGTCGATATCTGCGACATCAAGGTCACACTTTTAGTTCAAGGTAAAACAAAGCCATAAATGATCTTATCCGGGCCATAACTATGTCATTCATTGTGAGATTTTAAAATTACTCAGTACATTTGTTCACAATCATTGTACTGTGTGTCGTGCGAAAGAATTACGTTGATATCTCCAAGATCAAGGTCACACTTGGATTTCAAAATTAAAAACAATGGCCGTAAATGAGCTTGTCCTGGCCATTACTAGGTCATTCATTGTGAGATTTTAAAATGACTCTGTACATTAATTTTGTTCACAGTCATTAGACGGCGTGTCATCCGAAAGAATTCAAGAGTTCAAAGGTCAAAAGGGCCATACATGATAATGGCATAATATTTCTTAAAAATCGCCATAAATTAGCTTCTCTTGTTTTGTGAAGACAGCATGCAAAATATTCTGTGTCAATGCAGCATGTGGGGGTATACGTTACTTCTGTGACAAAGCTCTAGTGTTGTTCAGCCATTTTTACACTCCAAATAGTCTGCTCTAACATCTAGAGATGCAGTACAGGGTGTGGTAGATGTAAACGGCCCTGACATTTCACGTTCGTATAAGTCGAACTGCTAAAGAGTAAGTTTGGGCAAAATACACTTCGGTCTTTGAAATGAAATTAAACTATGCAGTTTGAGCGTTCCCCGTTAAATGAAATGGATGAGCACAACATTTACTTAACGTGTTGTCTTCAGTACTGTACAGAGGCACGACACATCAATATCGGACTCATTCGTGAAATGAGAATGGAAATTGCTGCGAAATCGTTTAGGAATGCGCTCCTTATGTAGAAAAACATTACGTCCATTACAGTCTTTTCAACTATTCTAATGTCGGATTTCACACATCAAATGTCTCAATTCATTAAGCAGATGGCGATGAAGTGCATGTAATACAATCATGGTATAATTTGTGCTATGTTTTAACAATCCTATAAAAGGGATTGATTTCATTGTACTAGTATTTGTTTTACAAAGTCCGCAAACCTTTTTAAAATTGCATTATTTTAGTACGTTATTTGATGTGAATATCGTTTTAAACTTAAATATACGCGTTCACTATCGATACACTATGTGTAATATTATTTAGTATAAACTACATTTGTGTATGTGCGATTTCAGAAACACGTGTCAAATGAGTTCATTACTGCAGAATGCTTCTATTCATTAAGTACTGACAACACTTAGGTAAACCATTTATTGGCTAGATCGATAAAAAGCACAGATAAAAACAAAATAGTTTCAACATAAATTAAAGCTCCTCTAACTTAAAGGTGAAGAGAAAGGATGATACTATTCCTGATTGCTTTAAATGCCGTTTCAAGTTTAAAGTCGATTTCGTGGAATACCATACTTTGACTTAGATTCGTTTGATGCATGTAGTCTCTTTATTAAGAATGAAAACAATGCTTTAAATGATTAAGAGGCAATGTACCGCAATTATTTTTGAATTAATGGGGAGGCATTTTTTACTGCACTTATTTAATCTTTCTGCAAACAAAGCCACTATCTTCCCTTGCGTGCGTTAACGACTCGACCCGGTATCACAAACTAAACCTTTGTTCGCGGCTGTTTTTTTACCCTCAAAATCTATTCTTTGTCAGCAAAGACCTATAGAATACGGGTCTTTGTTTTTCACGTATCCGTTGTGGTCTTATTCACAAAGCATAGCGTTTGAATGCCGTTGATTTAGCCAATTTGATATCGGTAAGTAATTGAAGCGCTCAACAATGTTTGATTCAGCAATATTCCAATCAGATAATATTGCTGAAAGGCAAATATCTGCACCCCTTCATAATCTCCTGCTAAGAGCTCAATACGCAGAATTACATTTTCAGAAAACCTATAAGTTTTTGTCTTTTCGTGAGGGATTATATAATTCATTGGATTCGAAATTAACTGTCAAAGATATACGCGTGTTCTATATACTTTAATTATCATTTTGTTAACAAAAGTCATTACATGCACATGCATGCAAATTAACAAAAGTTTCATCTGGATAGATCTTTTAATTTTTTTAAATATGTTTAATTCTGTAAAAATAATTTTAGACATGAGTAACTTATTACCAAGTGGTACAGTGCTACATCATAGAGCTTAAGAACGAAGTTACGACTCGATGGTAATTACTGAGACATGCAAATAATATACTGGATATAAATGGTAATTTTTAATATATACATATATATAACATTACCTTTGATTTATATTGTATTTTACATTATCCGTAACATCACCTTTGGTTTATATTGTATTTTACACTATCCTTAACAACGCCTTTGGTTTGTATTTTATTTGACACTATCCGTAACAACGCCTTTGATTTGTATTGTATTTGACACTATCCGTAACAACGCCTTCGATTTGTATTGTATTTGACACTCAAACTTACAAAAGCGTGAAATATGGTTTCATATGGGTTCATAGTCTCATATGGGTTGTTTTGGATTTTAGAATCGACCGATATTCGACCCATCGTGGCCATATCGTTTTGCCCATAAAAGCCGCAGATATGTCCCGTTTTACATTGCCGTTAAAAGAAATTAATTGAACTGTATATTTGGTGACACATATTTTGTGTGTGATATTATGCCAGGCAATTATTAAAAGCAACTGTAATTACTGTGAAATCATTTATTTTCGCCAGCACGAAATTTCGTCATTTTTATAAAAATGACGTTTTCGTCAGCACTTAAATTCGCCAACTCCTGACTTTGAAAAAAAATGCTTCAGTCAATATCCGATTTGTTTGTCCGAAATATATCGCGGTTGCGAAAAATCGTAGTGCGAAAAGAGGAAGGACACTTGAGATTCACTTGAAGGAGGTGGGGCCTGTTTGTCACATATCAATATAAAAGTCTTTTGTTATCAGGTGATCAGTAATTTGCCCCCATTAGTGTATCGTTATTATGATTAGCGGATTAATGGGACCGAATAACCGTTAACGAGTGTTTGAAACCCGGGTTACGACAGCACATTGATAAAAGGGGTGTATTATGGCATGACCCATGTGGGCCCCATTTGATTCTCAAAAATCTCTTTATTGGTGCGAAAGTAGATCTATACAGAAGACTTTGCCGCCCATCAGGATTGCATATACAAGATACAGAAAAATTTGTCGCCCATTAGGATTGCATATACGAGATACAGAAGAATTTGTCGCCAACTAGGATTGCAAATAGACAGTTTAGATCGCTCTCATGCTTAGTGTAAAGTGTAAAGGTAAAAACAACGTGTTGTATCTATAACGTTCATTTTTGTCATCCCCACCATACTTATAAAATGCCTAGTGTGGTATATAAATATAAATACCATTATGATACCACGTGATTCGCAGATTTTCAGTTATGCTTTCTGAAAAAATATTGCAATATCATATGACATTTAATCGAATATTTATATGGTTTACATTTGTAGTCATCATTCTAAAGGACCCAAAGGCTATACGATGGAGACGGACAGTCATTCAAAACGAGCTGGAAAAAGTCTTGAGGTAATTACGGTAACATAAAATATACATTACATTTCAGGAAAAATACACACATAAATAAGTCTTACAGAATATGCATAACGTCTTGTATGTTGCTATTTTGATCGATTAAAACAAACGACAATGTCCAAAATGTTCAAAGTGCTTTCGTAAATATGTATATATATTTCTGTTGAAAACTTCAGTAGTACTGTTTTTTATTCAATGCCAAGTATGACGAGTTACAAGTATATATACATCAACGATATGGGTGGTGCGGTGGTCGAGTGGTAACACTCTGGTCTACCATTCCAGAGGTCCCCGGTTCAAATCCCGGCCGGGGCACTGGACATTTCAGAAATGCTTCAAGTGTTTCCCACCCAACTAGAGATGTACTGGTATGAAACCCAGGTAATTCTCGCGTGTATCGGTGCTTTACACTGAGCACGTAAAAGAACCAAGGTATCTATTCGAAAAGAGCTAGGGTATCGCACCCGGATTCCTTGTATCCCAATACTGTCTCTTCTGCTTGCTGTCTCTTCAGCAAAACCAAAGGACCCCATTGGAAATAAGTGCTTGCACTTTCATGGGTTATCCTTGACCGCAAGGTCAAAATAAATACATACAATACATTTCTAAATAACATTAATTTAAGATAAGGCAGCACTTTATAGTTTTCAAAGAATGGAGAGAACACTTAGGGCCAACACAGATACTGAGTTTTTTTCTGAAAATATTACGTTTCTAATACAGAGGGGGTAATCACGTGATTGTTAAGATGGCGACGTCCATGCCGAAACAACTATTTTTCGCCTCTTTAAACCCTTTATAACGTTTGTTTAATTTTTAAATTACGCTCACTTTCCAGTTTCCAACCATATCAGTTTAAAGGTGATGAGCATTTATTTCTTATTAAAATTCTGTTTATATATCGACTTCACTCCCCGTGAATTTTCTTAGTGGAACTGTAATAAGGTAATCCCGCTAAGAAATTTCGCAGCAAGTTAAGTCTAGATTTAGAGCGAATATTAATTCGAAATAAACGCTTGCATCTTTCTTGCTGACATAGCTGGACAGCGAGAGCATTAAAAAAAGATAAAAGTAATAAAGGGTCGGAAAAGGCGAAAACTACCTGCCTTGGCATGGACGTCGCCATCTTGACTATTACGTGATGAACCCCCTTTGTAATAATGTATTTGCCCGAATATGGATTGAGTAATCTATTGAACGTATTATTGTATATTCGATAGAACAAATGTGAAGGAGGCTAACTTTCGTTAAGTTACCGCTTCTTCTTGTTCTTTTTCTTCTTACCCAAAAAGTACATTGCTGCTCTGGAGCATCGAAGCACTTTGACCATACAAGAAGTCTTGGGCCCTCGGTAGAACCAGTACTTGGTGTCTCTGGTGGCGATAAGAACGCTTCCACAGTGGGAACGAACCCGTAACCTCCCGATCTCTTGGCGGACACCATGCCCACTACGGCATGGCGATCCAAATATAGCCGTTTATTGCCGCACTTTGGTGTTTTGAAAAAACGGCTTTATATCTTTTGCTGAAATTTCACATGTTTGTGAACTAGAACGTTAGATACTTGTTGGCATATTGTCATATCTGGGAAAATTTGAGCTTTTGAATATTTTGATTTTAAATAAAAAAATTCTGGAAACACCACGCGCGAACACAAACATTGTGACGTCACGTCACGAACAGCACAAACCTCCATCTTTTTACCCAGAACAAAAACACCAAGTTACCTGTTAAATCAATAAACACAAACGAAAATTTTGTGTTTATATATCAGCAATACAAATAACAGATGTCTGCCTTTTTGCAGTGTATGTTTGTTCAAATAGACATGACCGAATAATACGTAATTGTAATTGTGTACATGAATTTGTCGACTAAGAAAGACTTACACGGCTCGGCTCGCCGTCTCTGAGACGAGTCGAATAAATTCAAGAAAACTGGCATTAACAAGGTATTCTATTTATCATGCAGTATTTATTAACAAAACGTCATGCGACAATCACAATATTAGCGTTTAATTGTTAAAAACAATAGCCAAAACAAATTAAATTAACTGAAATGTGTACCCATACTTCTGGCATGGTACAGCATTTATCCTCGCCGATATTATTAATTTGTGTGCATTAAAAACTTTTCTATTCACACCTTTTTACTATGTGGCATAACATTTATAAAAGTCAAACCTCTACTGGTAATACTCGCCAACGTTGTTGCATGGATTAAAGGGACCGTCAACTACAAATGACGAAAAAATAAAAGTTCTAAAATACCGTATTGTTTACAATTATTAGTTTATATTGACTAAAATATCTTGACTGTTATATTACATTACTTGAAATAGGTGTTAAGTTTTCATATTTTCAGTATATTCTGTAATACATTTTACTGGGTACAGGTACCAGGTAACTACCAGTTAACTATAAATAACGCAAGAAGATTGATCATCATCGTCACGTGGTAAATCCAGGAATGCAAATTGTGCATGCGTGGTGAATTGTATATATTTTATGTATAAAATGATCAATGTACTTGCGTTATTTATTGTGTGTATATCGTTATTTTATCTTTTTCGCGATGTACTTTCGATTTCACATCGCGAACTTTTATTACCGAATATACTGAAAATATTGACTTTTCAAGTAATGTAATATACCAGTCGTTAGATTTAATCAATATAAACTAATAATTGTAAAAAATACGGTATTTTAGAACTTTTCTTTTTTCGTCGTTTGTGGTTGACGATCCCTTTAAACCCATCATGTTTATTTTCGTAAAGTTTTTTTTCTTCCATCGCAATCCTTCATTTCCATTTGAAACAGTTGGTGAAAGCAGGCATTTTTTTGGTGACAGACATTCTCTGATCTACTAACAAAGGAACGACCTATTCATAAAAGAAATAAGCATTTAAAAACTACTTCAATTTCCAAAGAAAAGTTAAATAACAATGCACCGCAATTGCAAGATTTAATACTCTTTTGAGTCACTGACACTGTTCTCAATCCGTCAATTGTGAGATTTAAACAAAAGTACTGAAGTAAAAACATCGCGTTATTCGAGTACATTCTACGTTATTAAAAAAATATACAATACAAACTCACCTGTTTCATTCGTTTTGTTTATTTTTGACGATGCTGGATCGTCTAAGGTATGATAACCATAAAAAAATTCTTCACAATGGCGACCTATGTAAAAGACCAAGCCAGTCCGATTGAGATAACTCGATTTTTCAGTTACTTCCTTAGGGCATTCGCTTCTGCGTAGGAGATTGCTCGTTGATTTTCATTGATAACATTCTCCTAGCAGAGTTGTCGTTCGTGTTTCAACATTCAACAATGGCCGCCCCCATGAGAGTCTCGATTCAAACTTTCTAACTGCATAAATTGGCTTGTTTCGCTATTTAGAAGCTGTCACTTATGATATATGAATTATTTATTCACTAAATCTCCGCTAATGACAACAATGGATGGAATTCGAAGGATATATCCGATGTGAATGGATTACTTTCTACAACAATGGCTTTGCCCATGAGAGACTTGATAACACTCGCGTCAAAACTTTCTTACAGCTTAAATCGGCTTGTTTCGCTATTTAGTAATGCAACAATAAATGGAATTCGAAGGATATATTCAATGTGAAATGAAGCACTTTCTGGATCTCGACAGATTGACAAGGCTAAAATGGCATACTGATGATACTGGTATTTTTATTTATCAATTTAAGTCACATTTTGCTTTATAAATTTTGTTCGAGCATTTTGAGACTTATTGAATGGCTATGATACCCGATATCAACAGCTCATATGGGATTTGCATATCACCAAGCTGTCCTGAAATACAACATTGATTACAAACTCTTTACTCAAATTACTGGTTTGTATGAATTCTTTCTTCTTTCTATTTAAGTAGTTCATATCATAGTCCAAATAATTAGACGTAATTTACCGTTTAGTCCATGTATATCGACCTCATATTTATAGGAGTAGATATTATGTTAAAGGGGCCTTTTCACAGATTTTAACATGTTTGGAAGTTAGTCATTAAATGCTTTATATTGATAAATGTAAACATTGGATCTTAAAAGCTCCAGTTAAAAATCCAGAATAAAATTCTTTTAAAAAAGTAGTCCGCCGCAGTGCTTGAACCAGTGACCCCCTTAGTCCTGGAGTAAAGTTGCATTAGCCTGCTCGACTTTTCTGCCAAGTATAAATGGTTGACGTATTTTATACCTAATATAAGCAATATTCGTAGTTTCACACAATTAAACAACAACAACATAACTCTCCAAATTATTCAATCGTTTCGCGTTGCAACGCTTTATAATTTTTAAATCGTTAAAAGATGCATATAATGGCTATATTAGACCATGGTAAATGTTCAGTAATACTGTTTCCTAAAAATAACATAACTTAAACGAAAATTTGCGAATCCGATACAACTTTTTTCAATTTTTGTCAATTTACCAAAACGTGAAAAGATCCCTTTAAAGTTAAATGAACTGTATCCCAGTAAAATAGACATTAAGGCGATTGTGGCCAGTTTAGATCCAGTTCAGCCTGCAGTTGCTTGAAAGCTGTTTGCTTAAGAGCGGTTTTCTGACAATGACAAATAGTTCAATTGGATACTGATTAGACTGCCCTTTTCCTGTGACCTGGCTAATTAAATTCAGAAGCCTGGTAACTGTTTAACGTTAATGTTACCAATGTGTCAGACCATGGCCTGGATTTTGAAATCTAGGACATGCATGGTCAGAAGATGTCATTTAAGATTATACATTTTTTAAAACATATACAAATGCATACAAATATAAAAAGTAAAATGCACTTAGTCAGAAGGCATTTGACTTCGGCTGGTGCCTTGGCACACCAGGTGTTTCGGTTGCAATAGTTTGATGGACTCACTACTTGGATGTGTAGTTACATTATTTACAGTATATCAAACAGTATTTAGCATGAACCAATAATTTTTTCAAACATAAATAATTATTGATGTAAAATGCTTGAAGGAATAAAATTTAAGGTTTAAGAAGGCATTTTCTTTTTGTTTTAAAGGATATCTTTGAAAAGTGTATTTTTATGAATTTTTTGGCAACAAGGGGTAACGCATTTTAAAAAAATGTAATTAATTTTCGACAAAAAACTGGTACCATGAGTGCATGAAACAATTTTTTTTAAACGTTTCTAATTGATGAAAAATGATTGCAAAAATAATATCTAGGGTCTTATTTAGCATTTTTTATTTTATTTTAATAGGTTACTTTGAAAATTCTATTTTTCATGATTTTTTTTGCAACAAGGGGTTATGAAATTTAAAAAATGTTACTGGATTTTTAGACCAAAACTGGTACTATGATAAAACTATAATGCACTTCGCAAAAACATTTATAATTATATTGTTTATTCTTGAAAATGTTTTTCCCCTATTCATTAAAAATAACACTTTTGATCAGAAAATTCATATATAATGATGTTTACTTTTATTTTCAAGAAGCATAATGCCTCTTTTTAGTTGTATTCAGCCACAAGTTCTTGTCAACCACTTAAGGGTTATATGTTGCCTTTCTTTTACTAAATGCAAAATAATTCTACGCTTTGAGACATTCATAAAATATTTTATGTCTTTACAACACCGACAGGCTAATAAATTTATATATCAAGTACTTCCATACTAACAGGACCATTCTAGGCGGGAGGCTAATAAATTTATATATCAAGTACTTCCATACTAACAGGACCATTCTAGGCGGGCAACCTAGCAACCTTGATTTGTTCATATCTTCCTATCAATCTGTTATATGTGTTATGAATCATTTGTTCGGAGAACATTTAATGTTTGTTATAACTTTTAAATAATTCAATGTTCAAAGTAATATTGTTATTGACCGATAAACCAACATACTGATTAAAAGGGAATATTTTATTAATTATTTGCATTTTATCTTACATGAGAAATATTTGCCTAAATGTTTTTCAAACTATAGAGAAATCTATATACAATTAATAATTGGCGATGTTTATATAAAAAAAAAACATTTATGAAATGGAAGTTTAAAGATAAAAATAAATAATGCAAGTTTTTGTCAGATATTCGCAATAATTTCCATTATAATTGAGTGTCTGAGTAATGTGGATGAATGAATATATCGGATAAAACGAACACTTGTCTACACTTGAATTATGATTTATTTTTCAATATTGTATGCACTTAAGTTTAGCCTTTATGCTTTTTTTTAGCATTTATAGACAATGTCCCTCCCCAAAATCAAAGAATTATTACTTGTCATTCATTTGTGTAATGGTATACAATAATTTTGTGGTAGAATATTTGAGAAAAACATTAGAAACGAAACTTGTCAGTGATGAAATTTTCCATATGGTTATGGAAATTACCGATCGTCGGTTTCTGAAAAACAATACGTCACGGTTTCCAAAAATATGATGGTTGTGCCAAAAATATGATGGTTGTGCCCAAAGATTTTGGTGTTAATGAACATTACTGGTTTATATTTTAATAATTTTGATTCTCATTTAATTAATAGGTAATTTCAAAGCTGATAAACTTGAAATATGCAAGCTATTCTTTCGTTTTGCATATGTCTGTCGATACATCTGTACAATTGGTAATTTCTGTAACCACTCGTTAAATTGTAGAAGACACAAGTTTAAATAAAAAAATATGTTTTACACTAATATTCTACCTCTTTCTTGCTAAAAACTAATGCATGAATGATTTAAAATAATATTGCATCGTTTTCAGCCAGGAACACTGTCTATGACCGCGAAAAAAAACATAACAAACTTTTTGATTTAAGATATTTACTTTATAAATAGCTTGCATGCGGCATGGCATTGCATGTTCCGCAAGATAAATATCTCGACTTTATTTATTGGATGATTTTGCACTGTTTCATCCAATAAAGAAATAGCTTTTAAACGTAATTTAGACCCATGTTTAGCGAGATAATTAAGTACCACTTTTTATACACTGACAAATTGTGACATAACAAGTTGCCTCCCTTGTTGGTTCATTCTACTGTATTATTATGCCCTCTTCGAAGAAGAGAGGTTATATTGTTTTGCATATGTCGGTCCGTATGTCCGTCCACCATATGGTTTCCGGATGATAACTCAAGAATGCTTATGCCTAGGATCATGAAACTTCATAGGTACATTGATCATGACTCGCAGATGACCCATATTGATTTTGAGGTTACTAGGTCAAAAAGCAAGGTTACGGTGACCCGAAATAGTAAAATGGTTTCCTGATGATAACTCAAGAACGCTTATGCCTAGGATCATGAAACTTCATGTGTACATTGATCATTACTCACAGATGACCACTATTGATTTTGAGGTCACTAGGTCAAAGGTCAAGGTCACGGTGACCCGAAATAGTAAAACGGTTTCCGGATGATAACTCAAGAACGCTTATGCCTAGGATCATGAAACTTCATAGGTTCATTGATCATTACTCGCAGATGAACCCTATTGATTTTCATGTCACTAGGTCAGAGGTCAGGGTCACGGTGACCCAAAATAGTAAAATGGTTTCCGGATGATAACTCAAGAACGCTTATGCCTAGGATCATGAAACTTCAAAGATACATTGATCATGACTCGCAGATGACCCCTTTTGAGGTAACTAGGTCAAAGGTCAAGGTCACGGTGACCCGAAACAGTAAAATGGTTTCCGGATGATAACTCAAGAACGCTTATGCCTAGGATCATGAAACTTCATAGATACATTGATCATGACTCGCAGATGATCCCTATTGAATTTCAGGTCACTAGGTCAAAGGTCAAGGTAACGGTGACCCGAAATAGTAAATGGTTTCCGGATGATAACTCAACAACGTTTATGCCTAGGATCATGAAACTTCATAGGTACATTGATCATGACTCGCAGACGACCCCTAATGATTTTCAGGTCACTAGGTCAAAGGTCATGGTCATAGTGACTCAACATTGAAAAATGGTTTCCGGATGATAACTCAAGAATGCTTACGCCTATGATCATGAAACTTCTTAGGTACATTGATCATGACTCACAGATGACCCCTATTGACTTTCAGGTCATAGGTCAAAGGTCAAGGTCACGGTGACTTGACAGAGTAAAATGTTTTCCGGATGATAACACAAGAAAGCTTACGCCTAGGATCAAGAAACTTCATAGGTACATTGATCATGACTCGCAGATGACCCCTATTGATTTTCAGATCACTAGGTCAAAGGTCAAGGTCTCAGTTCCAAAAAACGTATTTACACAATGGCTGCCACTACAACTGACAGCCCATATGGGTAGCATGCATGTTTTACAAACAGCCCTTGTTTCAAAAATGTTTTCATGTAGTATACTTATATTGATATTTACAAAATTGATGCATATGAATGATAGACTTTACTGAAATCATTTAAATGATACTGAAATCATGACAGTGAATTAATACTGATAATTATTTAATATATTTTGCTTGATACAATCATATACATCTATATCAAATGAGATCATACTGTAACTTCAGTGATGAATTTCAGTGAATTAAATTTAATCCAAAATAAAAGTAACTCCTATATCTCTCCCGCAGCGCGCACACCTAAACATCCTGCTGTGTACCTATCCAGATCTTGATAAAAAGATATGATACATAATTATGTATCATATTGTTCAGAGGGGATGATTTTACCTCTGTTTTATCAATGTATTGTTTTACTTCTTTAATCAGTGTTTTTAAATATATATAAACATAGCTCCAAGGTCTTTGCTTCAGGCAATGAATATTTCATATCCTGATCTCTTTTTCTAATGGATATTTTAACTAGTTCCTACATTCAATACAGTCAAATATATGTTAAGTAGTATCTGTTCACATTGGTAGATTAAATGTGTACCTCAAATATTATTTTTTAATTGTTTTAAAAAGATATAGTTCAAATGTTCATACTAGATAAATTTAGAACCTTTGTCATGTCACGGAGATCTAGAGTCCGTGGTCATGTGGTAATTAAACATTTTTAAATATAACCACATTTATATGGAGTCCTGACCAGATCTAAAATGCATATCCCTTTTCTCTGTCACCCTGGTAATCTCCTATCAAAATGGCAAATTATATGCAGAACCGTTCTTTATACACAATGGTTGAATGAAAAAAATCGACATCCTTTTCACATGGAAATTTCACTTTGACAGTCATGGAAAAAGAGCCTGCACAACACAGATCAAAAATACTTTTTTGTGGATAATCCCATATCTTGAAACTCTATGTGCATAAATATCTCAAGTCTTCATGAAATCAGGACAACAAAAATGTTTTTTAAGTCCTTAATTGACCTGGCTATAGTAATCAGATTATTATAAGCTCAATTAGTCTATTTATGTCATATGCTTTGTGTATTGTAAACATACACACAATATTGCAGGTACATGATAGCAATAAATAATAACAAAGCCATCCATACTATAAAGGTCAATGGCAAAGCCTGTGAGAAAAAATTGAACGCATTGAGTGTTATCACACAACGTGCTCATGGTGAGCTTTTGTGATCGCTTTATGGCCGTCGTGCGCCGTCAACATTTGCATTGTTAACTCTGTGGATGCCACGTTTATCTTCATAAAATTTGGCCAGAATAAAAGCCTCAATGATATCTTGGATCAGTTCGAAAATGGTTACAATTGGTTGAAAAACATGGCTGCCAGGGGTGGGGCATCTTTCCTTATATTGCTATAGTAAAACATTGTTAACACTCGAGAGGTCACATTTATTTTCCGATCTTCATGAAAATTGGTCACAATATTTCTCCCAATAATATCTTGTTATATCAGGTGAACGACTTTGGCCCTTTCAGGCCCTCTTGTTTGTTCATCTTACCATTCGAAGAAAAGATATCATTGCACAGATGTCTTTTACTTTTAGAATGTGGTATGCTGCATTTCTTATGTGGCTTGTTCGGGGTATATTATTTAGCACATGTCGGTCAGTCAGTCAGTCGGTCCGTCCACCAGATGGTTTCCGGATGATAACTCAAGAACGCTTAGGCCTAGGAACATGAAACTTCATAGGTACATTGATAATGCCTGGCAGATGAACCCTATTGATTTTCAGGTCACTAGATAAAAGGGGTAAGGTCACAGTGACTAGAATGCTTAGGCCTAGGATCATGAAACTACATAGGTACATTGATCATGACTGGCATATGACCCCTATTGATGTTCAGGTCATTAGGTCAAAGGTCAAGGTCACAGTGAGTCAAAACAGTTTAATGATTTCCGGATGATAACTCAAGAATGCTTACGTCTAGGATCATGAAACTTCATAGGTACATTGATCATGACTGGTTGATGAACCCTATTGATTTTCAGGTCACTAGATAAAAGGGTAAGGTCACAGTGACTAGAATGCTTAGGCCTAGGATCATGAAACTACATAGGTACATTGATCATGACTGGAATATGACCCGTATTGATGTTCAGGTCATTAGGTAAAAGGTCAAGGTCACAGTGAGTCAAAACAGTTTAATGATTTCCGGATGATAACTCAAGAATGCTTACGTCTATGATAATGAAACTTCATAGGTACATTGATCATGACTTGCAGATTATTCCTATTGATGTTAAGGTCACTAGGTCAAAGGTCAAGGTCAAAGTGACTCAAAACAGTAAAATAGTATCCGGATGACAACTCAAAAATGCTTACGCCTAGGACCATTAAACTTCATAGGTACATTGATCATGACTGATATATAACCCTTATTGATTTTCAGGTCACTTGGTCAAAGGTCAAGGTCACAGTGATTCATAACAGTAACAAGGTTTCCTGATGATAACTCAAGAATAGTAAGGCCTAGGATCATGAAACTTCATAGGTAAATTGATCATGACTGGCAGATGATCCCTATTGATTTTCAGGTCACTAGGTGAAAGGTCAAGGTCACAGTGACAAAAAATATATTCACACAATGGCTACCACTACAACTGACAGCCCATATTGGGGGCATGCATGTTTTACAAACAGCCCTTGTTTGTCTTATGTTGGTTAATGTTCATCTCGGTCAATTCTAGGTTAAGTTTGAAAGTAGGTCATATGTGGCTCAAACTAGGTCAACAAACGAAATCACAGAAAAGGTTAGTGAACACTCCAGAGGTCACATTTTCTTCCAGATCTTCATGAAAATTGGACAAAATGTTATCTCGATGAAATAAAGTTTCAGTTTGAAAGTTGGTAGTTTGTCAAAAACTAGGTCATTAGGTCAAAATATAGAAAACTTCCTTTAACTTTCTACAGGTCACATTATCTTCCTGATTTTCATGAAAATTGCTTACACTGTCCATCTTAATCAAATCAAAAGCTGAATTTGCAAGTTGGTCATGTGCAGGCTAAAGCTAGGTTACAACTTAGTCAAATCATACACAAGTTTTTGACACTATAGAAGGAGTTTTGGGTGAGCGATACAGGGCTATCTTGTTTTAGAACAGCCTGTAGTAAGAAATTGAAGGTATTGTATTTGTTTCAAAAGTAACATTTTATTGTTATTGGAAGTAACTGAGCAATTATATGATGTCATAGTTTTGGTTATTTTGCTCACTTGTTATGATGTGACAAGGTGAGCTTTTGTTATCACTCTTTGTCTGTTGTATTTTATTCAAAGTTTATTGTGAACACATAAGATTTCATTTTACAATGTTTAAATTTGGGTGTCACCTCTTTGCCAGTTTCTTATTAAACTAGTCACTTCTATGTCATTTTGGGTCTCATATTCTATTAACAATTAGGGCACTAGGTCAAATATAAGAAAAGGTCTGTTAATACTTTAGTGGTCACATTCTGTCTCTGATCCACTTGTGAAATTGGTTAGAACATTATTTTAAATGATTTCAAAGTCAAGCTTGAAAGTAGCATATTTAACATTTAGGTCACAAGGTCTATTCTCAGTGATTAACAGGTCACGTTCCAAAGTGGGTCATGTGCTTCCAAGCATTTGATCAATAACTAAAATCATTAAAATCTATGTTTACACTTACATTTTTTACCTGATCTTCATGGCAGTTGATCAGAATGTTCAAATCAATAAAAGTAGGAACTCGGTAACAAGGCTCAACTAGACCGGATAGACGCAAATAGTTTGTTCATACTCACAATGCCTTTTTTCTAGATCTTCATGAAAAATTAATTAACACCACTAGGAAACAATCAGTTTCAGGTGAGCCACATTGTGCTGTAAAAGCTATCTATGTATAGTATAGATTGTTACAAAACCTTGTTTATCAATAAAAATAAATGAAAAAATGGCTTTCTAAAAGTTGTAGTCTTGGATGATATATTCCTCAACTTATAATCTACGACACTCTTTTGAGAAGAAAAACAAAAGTTGACATTATTATACCCCAACATACTGTGATTGGGGGCTAGCACAGGAATTCTCAATTATGTTCCTCGAAAAATAATGGGTTAGCATATTGTTGCTGTTTTATCCAGTTGTCTGGACCATTACTCCCAAAAGAATTGTAAGTTCAAATATGAGATATTTAGGTAAATAAATTTCATTGAAGGAAGTGCAGTGTCCAAGAACGAAAACGATTGCACCACAACCAATAACTATTGACCTGCGGATAAATGACAAGCAATAAAAATTACACAGTTGCGGTGATGTAGATTAACTTAAATGGATGCTTATTTATTTTATGCTTTCCGGTGATTTATACAGAAATATCAGTGAAATAAACTGGTATTTCACTGTTTTAAACAGTGAAAAATAACAGTGAAAATATCGATATTTTTCGCTGTTTTTCTGGGAAAATCGATATTCCGCCGAATCCAACAAATATCCTCTATATATCCATCCTCTTCAAAAGCATCGTAAAACCAGTACTTTCAGTGCTTTGATTTTGTTAATATTAGGGGGTTAAACTAGTATGTTTTGTCACAAAAATAACGTCACGCGAGCTACGTCGAAAATTTCGTAATTAATGAAGAAAACTAAAAATAAGGAAAGCTGGTTAGGTAATATATTTTAAAGAAGAAACAAAATATGATGACGTGTAATATAAAACGACAACACACGTCAGAGCTTTGCCGGACGTCTATAATAGACCATATCGGCATTATGACCCTCGGACTCGAGTGTTTCAATACGCCCAAAGTTTTTTATTTAATCAAGCTAAAATAAATAGGCTAAAACTTACATGTAGTACAACAATTTTATTATCTACTAGTATTTGATGGAATTTTCAGTCAAGCAATAGTATACAACAGTTTTATTGTACACAGTCAAATAGCGGCATGCATATTAAAATATCTACATCAAATGCACAGAAAGAATCGGTTTTCAAATTACTTTGAACTACTCACTCATTCCATCCCGCGAAACCCTTCAGTTAAATTATTATCCATAATGTTTAATGAATTTATGAGGGAATACATCGCATTAACTTACGCAAATCATTCGCGAATAAATCAAACGTAAAATGATTTAAATAATTATAATAATATATTTTCAGATTGAAAAGCTACAGCAATCCGATGCCACCCTTATTATATCAGTCATCGGGAATATAAAGACAGAGAATACACCAAATGACATAAGTCAAGATTTGCTCTCATCACTTGCAGAAATTGCAGATAGCACAGGTAACAAATGAATTAAAACAAAATATATGTTTATAACGATCCTACTTTATTAAAAATGAAAATGTACATTAAGGTCAATGTCTTCATATCACTACCACAACTTAACATTTTTGTCTGAATATTTTGCCTTTTGTTTATATTTAGGCACATGGATTATCAGCTTTGACAACAAACGCGAAGCCACTGAGTTTCTGAGGGTAAAACAAACCAGTTTCAATGCTAGAGAGAAAACAATACAATATTGTGAAGCCACGGATGTCTTCCTGGTATGGCCTTTAATTAACCCTTTCCCACTCAGAAGCAAAGTTAAAATGGCTATGTGCAAACAGCATAAAACCAGAACAGCCTGCAAGTAACTCACAGTCTGTTCAGGTTTTATGCTGATTGCTGTTCATCAGTATCTAAGGGTTGGAAATGAAGCCTGTAAAACTTGACTTTTATAAGAAAGGTCTTTAACTAAATTTTAATTTTAAGAAACTGCGCATGCGTAAAAAAGTATCTAAGTGGTAAAGGGTTAAATTATTAATATCATACCCTCGTAAGGGAAGGAATTATACGGGATTTACAATGAACGTTTGGCTTTAGGTCGGTATGTCTGTTCAACTAGTTAGACACATTTCCGACGAAATTCTCTCACCCATCTTTACGTACATCAAATCTCTAAATTATATATATGTCATTGCACGAACATTGTTTAAAATGTACATATGTACATACTCGAAATGTAATTTTAATGTAATTCATGATTTTGTTGACGATGCTGTGACGGTTCTGATAACTGAAATATAATCAAATAGATGTTGTTGTTTTTTTTTTGTTAAAGATGTATTTTGTAGACAATTATTGCTTAATTCATCAATTTTCAACCCGGACGTATATCGTTTAATTCATCGCCGTTTGGTCTTTGAACGCAACAATAAAAGTGTTCATCAAACGTAGATCCAATGCATGTGGCCAACTAAATCCGAAGATAAAAATCGTTCTTTAAAATAACACAGCACAATAGTTTTTTTAAATTTAAGGATTAGTTTAAGGAAGGTATGTCTCATCCATGGAATATTCTACTCCGATTATCAATTATACATAATATATCGTACCCGTATTTGACTTTTTTTAATATCTCTGCTGACTCAGCGCTAGTTAAGTGTACATTTTTAATTTCAGCAGTGTACTTATCTCAAAGCTATTACAACTTCACTGCAATATGCCAAAGAACGGTGACAGTCCACATATGAACAATATGTTACATAATGTTTTGTTTGTTCATTTTCTTTTATTGCTTAATTGTTGGTTTTGTGTTGTATATTTTTGTACGATTTGTTTGGTTGGCGAAATACAAATGGATTTAACTGTAAGTTTCACAAAAGTACACGGCTTAAATGTGATACAATGCAAGAAGTTTATTTGTAATCTTCTTGAGTTCTTTCTTATTAAAGTATAACGTGTACCTGCGTATGTTATTGATTAAAAGATTGATTACTTATTGGCAAAGGAACATAACTGTTATTTTATAGATGGATCATTTTCAATGTAGACTCGGAAAGTACTTTTGTATTTCTTAACAGGGGCAACATGACAAAACTAGTGTACACTCAGAAACACGCTCGTTCCTGTTAGTGACAGACAATTCAGACAACGAACATTATAAAGACAGATATGACGTTTCAAACGGTACGAGTAGAAATTATTTGATCATTAGTAAATACTTGTCACATTGAAGAACAGGTCTAAATAAAATAAGTGTTCATCTTATTTTTATATGCAAGAAAACACGAATTGTTTGGATAGAGACGATTATTTACTGCAAAGATCTATCAATAATTCTAACACGGCACGTGACTTGTTGTCTATAGACAAAGAAGGAAATCAAGCGTGGGTTATTCTGCAATAACTTATGGGCGGAGCTTATACACTGAAAGCACGCGCTGTAGCTAAACAAAACATGCCGATACATTTTCCACCAGCGTAATAATCCGGTATTTTATGAATGAAAGTCACGTGACAAAATACTACGCTATGAACAGAAATGCGTAAACTTGACCCAATTTCCCACGGTGTTCGTCTGCTGCTTCGATACTGAAATGGCTGAAGTTCGAATCGGAGTTGGTGTCTTGTAGATTCAAAACTCTTGCGTTAATTTAAAGAGTACAATGAAAACATGTTAGTTTACGCAAGTTGTTGTTCTTAGTTAACCAAACGTGAGAAATGAAATGGGTTTTTTCCATCCAGTTTGGCTGTTATGGAGGGCGGAGATCTGATCGACAGAACAGCCGAAAGCTATTTTTATGGGCGGAGCTTCACATAAAATAGTATGCAAGAAAAATAAGATACATTCTATAAATCTTTAGTAAAAATCGTGTTGGAATCGAAATAATTCGTGTACGTTATAGTTTGTGGTCGAATAACCCACGGCCGGAAGTTTAGATGCGTGGTTTCAAATCACTCGTGCTTCGCACTCGTGATTTAATCCCTACGCATCTAAACTTCCGGCCGTGGGTTATTCGACAACAAACTATAACGTACACGAATTATTTCTTAATTCTAACACGGCACGTGACTTGTTGTCTATAGACAAAGAAGGAAATCAAGCGTGGGTTATTCTGTAATAACTTATGGGCGGAGCTTATACACTGAAAGCACGCGCTGTAGCTAAACAAAACATGCCGATACATTTTCCACCAGCGTAATAATCCGGTATTTTATGAATGAAAGTCACGTGACAAAATACTACGCTATGAACAGAAATGCGTAAACTTGACCCAATTTCCCACGGTGTTCGTCTGCTGCTTCGATACTGAAATGGCTGAAGTTCGAATCGGAGTTGTTGTCTTGTAGATTCAACACTCTTGCGTTAATTTAAAGAGTACAATGAAAACATGTTAGTTTACGCAAGTTGTTGTTCTTAGTTAACCAAACGTGAGAAATGAAATGGGTTTTTTCCATCCAGTTTGGCTGTTATGGAGGGCGGAGATCTGATCGACAGAACAGCCGAAAGCTATTTTTATGGGCGGAGCTTCACATAAAATAGTATGCAAGAAAAATAAGATACATTCTATAAATCTTTAGTAAAAATCGTGTTGGAATCGAAATAATTCGTGTACGTTATAGTTTGTGGTCGAATAACCCACGGCCGGAAGTTTAGATGCGTGGTTTCAAATCACTCGTGCTTCGCACTCGTGATTTAATCCCTACGCATCTAAACTTCCGGCCGTGGGTTATTCGACAACAAACTATAACGTACACGAATTATTTCTTAATTCTAACACGGCACGTGACTTGTTGTCTATAGACAAAGAAGGAAATCAAGCGTGGGTTATTCTGTAATAACTTATGGGCGGAGCTTATACACTGAAAGCACGCGCTGTAGCTAAACAAAACATGCCGATACATTTTCCACCAGCGTAATAATCCGGTATTTTATGAATGAAAGTCACGTGACAAAATACTACGCTATGAACAGAAATGCGTAAACTTGACCCAATTTCCCACGGTGTTCGTCTGCTGCTTCGATACTGAAATGGCTGAAGTTCGAATCGGAGTTGTTGTCTTGTAGATTCAACACTCTTGCGTTAATTTAAAGAGTACAATGAAAACATGTTAGTTTACGCAAGTTGTTGTTCTTAGTTAACCAAACGTGAGAAATGAAATGGGTTTTTTCCATCCAGTTTGGCTGTTATGGAGGGCGGAGATCTGATCGACAGAACAGCCGAAAGCTATTTTTATGGGCGGAGCTTCACATAAAATAGTATGCAAGAAAAATAAGATACATTCTATAAATCTTTAGTAAAAATCGTGTTAGAATCGAAATAATTCGTGTACGTTATAGTTTGTGGTCGAATAACCCACGGCCGGAAGTTTAGATGCGTGGTTTCAAATCACTCGTGCTTCGCACTCGTGATTTAATCCCTACGCATCTAAACTTCCGGCCGTGGGTTATTCGACAACAAACTATAACGTACACGAATTATTTCTTAAACATTTATTATATCTTTGGGCATTACTTATAGAGAACATGTTATAACAAGTACATTGCGTATTACTCTTTGCAGTTGAAAGATCGGTTGTGATTGTTGTCGGAGGCGGCATAGCTGTACTGAAGACTGTGCACCGCGTTGTAACACACGGTATCCCTGTGGTTGTCGTACAAGGCTCGGGATCTGTGGCTGACTGTATTGCGAAAGGCCACAATCACGATTCGTCCGAAACGTATGTGTGGAAACAACAGTTGCTCAACATTTAAATATAAGACTTTTACGCTAAGCTCTCAATTATCATGGGCTTTGTTTGAACATATACGATAAATAAATATACAAATTCAAATATATGTTTTTCCCACTGCAAATAATTAAACATTCTGTTGATTCTGATTCTGAACAAAATTTATTCTTAGACGCGTTTGTAACTTTACTCCCAAAGTAATGCTATCTCAACTTATTTTATTAAATAATCATCACATTTTACATGTTAAATACAGCAACCGTATTTAAATAAGGGATAATTTATGATCATTTGTACAAAAATGTGCAAGGACGTACCACACGGTCTTTTAAAAAATCAAATTTATTTCTTGAATATTACATATATATTATTTGTTCTTCTGACGTTTGATACTGCGCAATAACCATACAGAATTCAAAAGTTTTGCAGAATGCATGAAATCTAGAGAGGAAGCAAAGCAATTTACAATGGACACGAAAAACACATGTGGCATATTGCTTAAAGAAATTCTCTCAAAGGAAACAACTGTAAGAAATTGTCATCAAGTATCATTCTAACATGTATTTACTATAATAATAATAATAATAATAATAATAATAATAATAATAATAATAATAATAATAATGATAATAATAATAATATTTATTATTATTATAAGTAGTAGTAGTAGTAGTAGTAGTAGTAGTAGTAGTAGTAGTAGTAGTAGTAGTAGTAGTAGTAGTAGTAGTAATGTTAGTAGAAGTAGTAGTAGTAGTAGTAGTAGTAGTAGTAGTAGTAGTAGTAGTAGTAGTAGTAGTAGTAGTAGTATAAGTAGTAGTAGTAGTAGATGTAGTAGTAGTAGTAGCAGTAATAGTATTAGTATTAGTAGTAGTAGTAGTAGTAGTAGTAGTAGTAGCAGTAGTAGTAGTAGTAGTAGTAGTAGTAGTAGTAGTAGTAGTAGTAGTAGTAGTAGTAGTAGTAGTAGTAGTAGTAGTAGCAGCAGTAGTAGAATGAGTATTAATAGTAGTTGTTGTTGTATTTGTTTTTGTTGTTTATTTATTATTATTATATTTTTTTATTAGTATCATTATTATTATAAGCACTTTACTATTAATACAGATGAACATTTACAATCGATTAGAAAGGAATGACATACGTGAAACCATTTTATTCGCAATAAAGAAAGGTAACGTCTTTTATTTCAACATTTATACATTTCTTATCACTAGTCTACATAAATCAAAACTGCTATGATTGGTATTTACATTAAATATGCTTTAGTTTGAAAGTTCTTATTGAGAATCCCTGTACATTCAGACAATTAAAAATTCCTGTAATCTTTCCAAAACAGCACAACCAAGACACCCGAAATCGCAACTACTATCTCTTGCTTGGAGGTGGAACAAATTCGATTTTGCAGACAAGGAGATCCTGTCTGAAAATTCGAAGTATAAAGACGCTGAAACAATTTCTAATGTAAGTAGATTTCGTAGTAATAATGACCATATTTTATGTTTTACTTTCAATACAACAACATCGATAACCGTTCGAACATGATGAATACGACGTAGATTGTGTATGAAGACAACCGGTATTAAGGAGAGCATATCTCTGAACATGACTGGTTGCTTATTGGTGGACTATGAACCTTGTGTGTGACGACACCTTCAATTGTATTGTACTTCTTTCTTAATATTTCTAATTTGTAACAAAATAATTCATTAATTATGTTTGATCAGTTAATGTATATATACTTCGTTTACTGCTTAATTTTCAAACAAGTGTGTACATCAGCATTTTAGAGAGGAATTTATAATAACTTGTGAGTGGATATTGCTGATATTTTAACATTTAAACTACGTTATGGCTCCCATTTCAATCAATTTCAACCAATTTCAGTATTATCATGTACATTGCTTTTTGGTCATAAAGCATTTGTTGTTTGATACATGTTTGTAAACAAATCAAATATTTTTTAATCGGCAAATGTTCACAAACTAAGCATTTAAAAAGGAACTTTAAATAAAAACAGCTATTTATATCAGTGTATTATTGAAAATTGTAGTTTTTAATGCATATTTCTAACATATTACTGCAGACTACATTTGAATACGTTGGGGATTGCAAGTAGTTGATTCCCAACTGAATAATATATATATATATATATATATATATATATATATATATATATATAGTATATAATAAAAACTATATATATATATATATATATATATATATATATATATATATATCTATAGTAATTAAACAAAACAATATTTGTGAACTATGTTTGAAAGAAATTATCGGTACTTATTAAATAAACTTGTTGAATAATAAAAGCAAACATCGATTCGTTTTAATAAGCCTACAATAGCATGTAATTATTTTTTTGATCAAGAACCGTTTTTTTTTAATATCATGCATTTTTATTTGAAGTACGTATGTCGATAAATAATTGACATAATACCATTTTGTTGTCTATGAGAATCAGAATTATTTTTAATCTATCACATTATTTGTTAATGATTTATTTTATTGAAAGGTGAGAATATGATATCGGTTGCTTTCATTTAATAATAGTCAAGGTGATCAGTCCTGAAAATGAATTTTAGATGTCCATTTACATTTGTGTTGGTATTTTGTTAAGAATAAATCATTTGTTTACTAACTTTGTGAAAGGTTTCTATCGAATATTGTACATGTACAGTTTGTATTGCGATTTGAAGTTAAACTGTTCTCTCGTGCATATAAGCATGATTTTGGAAAAGGGGAGCTTTAGCAAGTTTCCAGTATGTATGATTCGCGCTCTTGGATAACCAGTTTTAAAGCAGATGAGTAAACAGTCGTCCCAAAGACAACAATTTCCGAATACAGGGAATTTTCCGTTCGAATAGAAAATAACTTCTTGACAAAAAACCGTTCTAGGCGAAAGTGTCCGCGCTGATTAGCGTGTGCGGATTCCATACGCCAATAAGGGACAACACTTTACCTGCATGCTTTAAGATTGGTTTTCCCAGACGGCCGCTGATATTGAAACTTTCAGGACATTATTCGTGATACCCTGTTTGCAACGTTGGCAAATGATCAAGCAGACTTTGTCAAAGTCTTGCTTGATAAGGACTTGAAGGCAAATACCACAGCGTTCCTTAACATATGTACACTGCAGGAATTGTACATCGAAGTAAGTCATCAACTAACTGGGTTTAATGTATTGCTACTAAAGAAATTATATTCACAATTGTGTATACTTTTATTTGTGTGTCTTTATTTCGGTGTTGTTTACCAAAGGTGCTGGGTCATAATACGGAGAATGATACAATGAAGATGTTTATACAAAATCAGCTGCACTGGAAACCGGAATCAAAACAAACACATGTGCGTATATAAAATCTATTACAGTCTGTAAAAAGTGGCTGATCGAATGATCGATATTTTGAAATAATTAAAAATTAAGTACAACAGCAATCAATACTTTTTGGAAACGTTTGCCTCCTTTGTATTCGAACCAAGGGCCTTAAGTAGCAAATCTAGCGCGCTAACATTGATGCTTACATGTTATCAGACACTGTATTAACTTTATATTTAGACAAAAGTATACTGCCGTTTCAATCAAGAGCATTCTAAAACTGATAAAATTTCCAATAGAAGATGGAGTAAAAAAGAAGACAGCCTTATCAGCCAAGAGCGTTCTAAATCGGCATTTGATGACAATTCAACATTGAGTGAAAACGACGAATGTCAGCACAAATTTGATCTGATCTTGAGAGTTGGACGGCTTGTTGGTGCCCAGCTAATCGATGCTGATATGTCCAATCCATACCCTCATCAAAGTACTTTGATAACAAAATATCTAATGTTTTTCGCACATTTGTCACAAATAGTAAACAAAGAATATGGATGTTTCAGTTTTCGAACTCATGCGCAAACTGGTTAAGCTAGTTTAAGGTTCTAAATGTATTTAAACATTTCATAAGTTTGTTGAAAAAAATCAGCAATTTTAATAAAGATTCGCAGGTATTATTGTACGTATAAAAATGGTGCGTTAAATCTGATAATCATAGTTCTGTTCTATTATCACGCAGACAATCAAAGGCCGATTGGTTTTACAGACCTTTTTCTCTTTGCCGTAATATTTAACCGTCAACAGTTGGGGGAGATTCTATGGGGACATTGTCAAGACAAACTAGGTAAGTTGCATTAAACATTGTATTATTGAAAATCTTCCTTCTGTTTTGTTATAAACATTGTGTTCGATAGTTGTTTCAGTGACCGTCTAAATGTGTAAACATTGGATAGCTTTTACAGACAGTGAACACATTACAGGTGCAGCGTTAGTTGCAAGTTCAATTTTGAAAACATTTTATAAAACTGCAAAACGGAACCTGGAATTAGAATTGTCATCGATTCTCAAGGACAATTCAAGGTAACTTTATCGTTTATGTAAGCGGAGTATTATAAAGTACACGTATACAAACGTGCCTATATAATGTGAATTGTAATTTCCCGAGACTTACGATTCGTTAAGCTATATAAGTTTATTATTTTGTGGATGAATTAGTATTGTTTTAAAAGTTTACGGAAATAGTCCAGTCAATGAGTTGGGTACAGGTGTTTCTGTTACTGTTAACAGTGTGTAAACTGACACCACGTTAACATGTGCATCTATATATTATTGTAGAAATTACGAACAAAAAACAGTGGAGTTACTCACCGAGTGTTACAAGCAAGACAAGAAAATGGCACGTAATTTGTTGATAAAAAACCTTGAGGAGCCATTTAATTCACTAACGCCAAAAAACCTTGAGGAGCCATTTCACTCACTAACGCCGTTAGCGTTGGTGGACAAAAGTTTTCTCAAGGTGTTTATGGGGCACGAATGTTGTCAAACGAAACTCAACTTAATTTGGAGAGGACAGATTACAACTCATACATCCTGGTGGAAGGTGAAAAATAAATTGCATGAGTTTACTAATTGTTCATTGATTGATAGTTTAATTTAACAAGTTATCGTCTTTCATTGGCATCGTTTGATAGTGTTGCGCCCCTTGTAAGCGTGTTAAATTAAACAAACTTTATTGTCGCTATCAATATGTGTTCAATTCATAATTCCATCCATAAATAAAAATGTTTGCAACCATAAGAAACTAGTTCCGGACAATGATCTTTAAAACAAATAATTATAAACAATCAATGACTTCTTTGTTTAAATTTTATAAAAAGAATGTCATGTATGTCCACAAAGTGTAACTTGGTGACCCCCCTTTTAGCATTTGCTTGTTTACATAATAAATACATGGGTATAAATTTACGTACAAAAACTTAGCAATTGGGTATTAGATCGGTTGAAAGGGTTGTCGAACTACCTACAACTTAGCACAAAACTAATCACCGCACAAAAACGTGTGAAAATATATACGAATAATAAAACTTCAGAACTATATCATGAGAGAATTTATTAACAACTGCTAGTATATTATTTAAACCAATAGACCAATAATGTATGCAGGCATTTTATACCCCATAGCATCACAAATCAAATTTAAAATTATAAAGATAACATATATTAAATCTAAATACTATTTAAATACTAAATAAATGTATTGATTAGTTGATTTATTAATTGATTTACTAAATCATCTGTTAAATAAATATATATTGACTTTTTTTTGCTTATAAGATGATTTTTTCAGATTCTCCTAGCGCTGTTCATGCCATTTTTCGTATTCGGCATCAACTTCTACACGAATGAACGACCGTTTAAGACAAAGACATTTTGCGGCGAGAAAAAGGTTATATAACAATAGAATGCGTATATATTTTATTATATCTTATAAAATTTTAAAAACGTGTTAATTAGACAAGTGGATCAACATTTATATGTGTGGATATAACAACGTTGTGCGATTTAAATGACGATGAAGTAAAATGCTAAAATAAGTTAAAAAGAAGAATTATGTTAACGTAGGGTAATAATTCATTTTAATAAGTAATTGTTCTTATTTGATCAATGTAAAGGGAGATTTTAAAAGTGTGTTCATCACGCAAGAAAACACGGAGGACAAATCGGACGAACATGCTGAGCCATCTGGCGACACGAAACAAAAAACAAACAAGGTAACAAAACAATAGTACATGCATATATTTTTATTATACCAAATAAAAGTGTTAAATGTACACATAGATCCAGATGTATGTGTGTAGCTAATGGTGTAATGGTAAACGAGAAATAATGTAAACGATGGATAATGATTCATTTTAGTCAGCATAGGTACGTATTTGAACACATTAAAATGAGATTGTAAGAGTATGTTCATCACGCAGGTTTGCCCATCGGACCCATCGGACGAACTTACTGAGACATGTTGCAGCCCGAAACGAAAAAAAAACAAGGTTACATAACAATAGTATTTGCAAATATTATTATTATAACATCGAAGAAGTTAATTAAAGTGTTAAATAAACAAACGGATCAATATTTATGTGGTTGTACATAGCTTTTTATGTTATGCCACTAAGATGTCAATTAGGTAAAATGCTAAAATATATTAAAAACGATACATCATGTACCACAACCACCACCACAACAACACAAACAACAAAAACTTTTATTATTGCAACTACTTCTACACTTATAACTGCTACGACAACTACTATAACTACGACTACTACTACTACATGTAAAAGTTGGGTACTGCTTAATTTTAGTAAGCAATTGTAAATATACCTGTGTATATTGTTCTCATACCATATAACAGGTTAATTAACCAACTTAAATCCAGATAAAATAAAGTGCTAACATAGGCTAAAAACGAGGCATAATGTAAAGGTTGGTTAAAGCCCCAGTTAGGTAGAGTAATGATTCATTTTAATGAGCAATAGTACTTATTTGATCAATGTAAAGGGAGATTTTAAAAGTGTATTCATCACGCAGGAAAACACGGAGGACAAATCGGACGAACATGCTGAGCCATCTGGCGACACGAAACAAAAAACAAACAAGGTAACAAAACAATAGTATATGCATACATTTATAATATACCAAATAAAAGTGTTAAATGTACACATAGATCCAAATATAGGTGTGTAGCTAATGGTGTAATGGTAAACGAGAAATAATGTAAACGTTGGATAATGATTCATTTTAGTCAGCATAGGTACGTATTTGAACACATTAAAATGAGATTTTAAGAGTATGTTCATCACGTAGGTTCGCCCATCGGACCCATCGGACCCATCGCATGAACTTACTGAGACATGTTGCAGCACGAAACGAAAAACAAACAAGGTTACATTACAATAGTATTTGCATATATTTGTATTATAACCATCGAAGAAGTTAATAAAAGTGTTAAATAAACACACGGATCAATATCTATGTGGTTGTAGCTCATTATGGTATGCCACTAAGACGTCTATCACGTAAATTGCTAAAATATATTAAAAACGATACATCGATTTTAGTACGCAATTGTACATGTACAAGTGTATATTGTTATTATACCACAGAACAGGTTAATTTACCATGTAAAATAAACACATAGATCCAGATAAAGTAAAGTGCTTATATATGAAAATACGCTTGTTTATGCCTCATTTAAGTAAGCAATCATACTTATTTTAACACTTTAATGGGCGATTTTTAAAGTATGTTCATCACGCAGGTTAGTCACGAGGACCAATGGGACGAAATTGAATTTCAATACTATTTAAATATTAAGAAGGACTCGTCTAAGACGCAGGTGCACACCGTGGGAATGCTTCGAAATGAAAAAGATGGAGTGATACAAATATTTGATGCATTGTATTATCTGTACACAGCGCCCTTTTCCGTTTACACGTTCAACATGGTAAGATACGAATGGTTCAGAGGAGGTCGGTGTTGTAGTATTCAAAGCACGTATGCATTGTGAAATGTATATATATCAATATCCAAGTTTAGAACGTGTACTAGTTAGCAATACAAATCTTTTCAAATGACATATAATCATGATTGCATGATATTATTACAAACATTTATCATTCTTTTTATGCCTTTATCTTTTATACTTTTCATACGACTCAATACGTGTTTCAGGTGTCCTATGTGATTTTTATGTTCTACTTCTCTTACTTCATCATCGTGGACCTGGATGAAGAAACTTCCTTTAAGGAGTACACAATCTGGGGCTGGGCCGCCACAATGGCTTTTGAGGAAATGAGACAGGTCTAATAACAAAAAATATAAGAACATTTTACGAACATTTTACATATTTTATCAGAACTGCTCAACTGCACAGACTAGCTCAGTTGGTTAAGCGTCTGGCATATATTATCAAAATGAACTGGGTTAGTCTAAATGCTAACATTTATTGATGATCTATTTTTTCAGTTGATCACGCATAGAACGCCTGGACTCTTTAGCAAAATCAAAGCTTGGATTGGATCTCACTGGAATAAGTTTGATATGTTGATCAACATTCTTTTTATCACGACTGTTGCTTTAAGATTCAATTTCTCAGGAGATGACTTTCAGTATGTCCGTTTCCTATACAGGTATGTAAAATGTATAATTAAGATCTAATTTTAAATATTTAATAAAATCATAATGCGGATTCAATATTACAGGGCTTATATATGCACTAATCGTAAAGAGGTGGCATGTATCAATTTATTTTCGGGTTTGATACGATTAAAATATTTACAAAAAAAAGAAAAATGAAAAGGCCACGAGTCCAGGTTTTCATGCTTGTTTCGCATGTAATTAATGCTCATAGTGAAAACACAGAAAGATTGAACACAGAAAAAAGTATTGTCCAACATTCTGTTGTTTTAATGCAAAGCTAAATGCACACAAAAGTACTTATTTATAAACATTTTTTGTAAAAACTGTTTGCATACTATAAGTAATCAGTGACCCTAAATTGTATCTGATTGTTCCTAAATGCAATTCCAATCTTAATTCAAGGTACATAATACAAACTTTCTGCGAAAAACCTCCATCAAATCAAAAATTTAATGAGCTGTAACCATTTGTTAATTTGTGAAAATGTTACCTTGACCTTTACCTGACTGGTCATAACTGGAAACCACCTTTGTGCCGTTTCCCTATTTGCAAAACCATAGACCCTGGTATTTATTCGACTAGTCCCACGTGTAACCCCAAGCTTGGTCTTTATAGAAGCGCCCTACAAACTAAATTTTAGTTCAATACCTGCATCCAAACTCAAGTTAATGAGCGAAACACGTTTTTCTATTTTGATTGACCGTGACACTGACCTTGGTCAGGCTAGTCCTGAATAAAATACCAAACTAGGTATCTATGCTAGTTTGCTACCCAAAACTTTATCAAAGATTGGTTAATGCCAACGTGAATGAACGAAAACACCTGTTTAACGACGCCCGCTCGCCCGTATAACCCTTTGTTAATCCCATATAATATGTTTGTTTCCGAAATATTTTTTTTATTTGCAATGGCAGAATAGCAATAAAATACACAAACCGAATCCATGATTTTATGAAACGGATCATAAATAGCACAACAGCAAAAACGTTAACTAGCATGTTGGTTATGCAAATGTTAGTTGTTTTTGCAATAACAACGTCAATCATCCAGCCGGTTAAACTAAATACAAGACTATGTTAACATAAACAATATCAAGAAAACCCAATCGAGTTATTCAGCATCTCATCGTGTTTAATTTAAGGCAAGTGGCCAATAAGCTTAACATTTTAAAAAGTAAAAAAATAAAAACTAATACGGCGGTAAAAGACAATCAGGATACTCGGCATCATTAATTGAACTTGATTTTGCAGTATTACCGTGGCTATGTACTATATGAGGTTTCTACAGGCATTTCTTGTTGCCAAAAACGTCGGCCCAAAAGTAATCATGATAAGGAAAATGGTATGTTGTGTAATTTGTATTTTTATTCTATGCTTAATTTTACTCAATTTGAAAATGTTTCAAATCCAACATTCCAACATACGTGCACAATTATTGTTAACAACATATTAGTTTTGCATTATCACTCTGTATGGCGATGGGTTCATCGCCATGAACAAAGGTCCCCTTGCTATATTAAGGCTTCTGTTCTGCTGTTGCAGCAATTGTTCCATTTTGTTCGCATTTGTTTTTCAGATGAAAGACCTGCTTTCATTTTTGGGAATCTTCATGGTCTTCTTTGTCAGCTTTAGCGTTATGTACCAGGCCAATCTGTACCCAAACTCGCCTCCAAGCGCCTCCCTACTAAAAAAGTTAGTTTACAAACCATATTGGCAAATCTTTGGAGAGCTCTTCTTGGACGAAATTTCTGGTACGATTCTTCTAACTCAATTGATTGCGAGAAAATTAAAAGTTGAAAGACTTTTCTGATAAAATTACAAAATAAAACTTAAACGTTTTAACTGTGTATATATATATATATATATATATATATATATATATATATATATATATAAAGGAAGACATTCTGATTTAAGAATAGACTAGTACGCAATGTATATATACATGATGTGCATAAACAATTTCCAATTCAGTCGTTTTTTTACTACTTTATGGTTGCAAGCAAAAGTATTTGTGTATCTTAGTGGTACATATCCACGGTGCCTATACCACGTGACTTTTTAAGATCTGTGTTGGGAGAATAAAGCGCGACCCAGTTAACATTTTTAATGATGTCTTTTTAAATAGTTCACAATTTTTAATGGGATAAAGTGGAGAGCCCGCTCATGCGTGAGAGTTTTCTATAGGTATTATGATCGTTTTAAACAAATAAGTATTTTTTTTTCAGTAAAGTGCAACCGCGCGTTTGCAATATGAAGTCCCCACACTGATCCGACATTTTTCTAAACGTTCAAACGCGCGGTTGCACTTTACTGAGACAATACTTATTTGTTTAAAAAGATCATGATGCCTATAGAAAACTCTTACGAATTAGCGGGCTCTCCACTTTATCCAATTAAAAATGGTGAAATATTTAAAAAGATATCCTTAAAAATGTTAACTGGGTCGCGCTTTATTCTCCCAACACAGATCCGAAAAAGTCACGTGGTATAGGCACCGTGATATCGATAAGTTTATTTTTGCACATGCGGGGTTTAATAATTGATTGTTTCAAACATGGCATAATTTTTGTGGTGAATGATTTCTATTTAAATGTATAAAAATCCATACGATAATGTGGACTTCCTCTCCAAACATTATACATTTTGTAGGAGATGAATATGGAGATTGCACCACGAATTCGACCGTTTGGAAATCCGCAGGCGGTAAAGATCGTTGTCCAGAAAACACCCGCCTGGTTATTTATATAGGAGCAATCTATATAATTCTTACTCAGATCGTTCTTGTCAACTTGTTGATAGCCGTGCTCAGGTGCATTCTTCAACTTTCATTAGTAGTTTTGCATTCATTGTACCGAATCTCGCATAGCCGTGTCGATAAATGCATTACTGCATTGTAAATTTAAGATAAAGTTAACTTGTGGTATTCAGATTAGTCTAACATAATTGTATTTTGAGTCTTCATTCAGTTGCTTGCTTTAAAACTGCCAGGCCTTTACCAAACAATATTACTTGCAGCAACACATACACTGCAGTGCATGAGAAGTCGGACCATATATGGAAGTTCTACTGGTACGGAATTGTGCGTGAATATTACGAGAGACCCGCACTTTGTCCCCCTTTGATAATTTTGGTTCATATTTATCGTACAATACGACATGGGGTGAAACGGTGTCAAGATCGCGTGTCGGACAACGAGTTTCGTAAGTAACAGTGTACTTTGTCAAATGTTAACTAAATGGTCATACTCAAATGCACAGATGATGTTGTCATTGAGTACTTGCACAAGATCATTCGGGATTGATGGTATTTGTGCATTGTTAAAGCAAACTTATGTGAAAGGTAAATATGAATTTTACAAATACCATTTCCGTAACATTTTGTGTCTGATGCATACACCTTGGCCCAAATGTTGGTATCATGGACACAAGGTCAAGAAGTATTGAGAAGTATCAAAGTCAATTTCACACTTGGAGTAAAATACTCCAGCAATCATTGGATATCCGCTAAATATTAAATTTGCATTTAGAACGATTTTCGTGAAAATAGGCTCAAATGTTCAGGTCATTGAAGCAGTGAGCTGAGGGCAGTGCCGCCCCCGCAAAGCCAATGTTAACCATGAATGTCATAGCATTGTAGCGTGCCCGACTTTGGACACTACAAAATACGGGAATTAGCAAAGGTAATAATAGTTTTCGTGTGGCTACCTGGCCAAAGTGATTAGAAACAAATGAAAATGATTGGTGTGTAATTCGTAGAGTAACACTAATTAAAACATAATTAATAACTAAATTATGTCTAAGATGCTTTTGGTGCAAATGGCTGCTGGTTATTTAGTTGGTCTACTACATTGACATGCAACACCGGCACGAGTCTTTTTTTACAAAAGCGTTCAGGCTACTAGTGTACCTTTTTGCCAATTAGCTTTTGTTTTAACAGCACAGTTACATGTGAGTAAACACACGATTTAGTGCTGTTGGGAAGCTTGACGCTCCCCGACCAGAGTGAGTTTCAACTTCTTCTTCATTGTTTTTTATCGAGTGCACCGGGATTGTCTCCCATATGGCCATCGCCCCCAGAAAGACGTGTTAGTTGGTTACGGGGGATAGTGCAAGATACAGGAGACACTCCGTTCCAGAGGTGACCCTGGGTCTTTTAGTGCCCGGTGTATAGCACCTAGTACACTGCACCTCGGTTTAACGTCTCATGCGAAAGACGAGGTAGTAGGTTAGGTGCAGAGGGGGATCGAACCAGCGATCTCTGGATTGTGAAGCCAGTGTGTTACCACTAGACCACGGATCCGCTACTGAGTTTTGTCTTATATATATTCCCAAAGCATCATGGGAGGAAGGTTCCACTTAATGAATGGGTGTTTCAGGGTAGTTTCTTATAGCAATATCCTATTAAATGTATTAATTCGCGTGCCATTGCTTTATAAAATATCCAATTGTTAATAAGGATGATATATACAGATAAATAAAGGTATAATAGATGAAAACGATAATGATTTAGGACTAACACCGATTATTGGAATGGACTTTCCCTAGCTTGCCTGTAAATTGTGGACGAAATCTAAGCATATCCGAATGATGATTATGTTTTAAAGTTCTTCTTGCAAATATTATATGATATGCATATTGTCATAAACGTGCGTTGATTTAATCTATCTACATCAATACTAAAACATCTATTTGAACACTTGCAAGGGTAGAAAACAACTTACTGTCTGCAACTCCAAATGTTTATTATACGTGGTTGTTTTCAGTTTCGTTTTGTATGGTTAGGTATCAGTAAATAAATCGGCTAAATACAACTAACAAAGGTATTACTCGGCCAGGGCACTACAGCATCAAGCCCATTTTGTCGGATTTATATTGGGCTGCGATGATTCAATATTCAGTTGTTATTTTATGACCATTGCACTCAAACAGCTATATTTGAAGGTCTTTTAAAGCATAAATCCGTATAGTTTGAGTACATGCTACTATAAATATTTTACAAATATGACATAAAATGAGTTGCATATTCTTTTGTCTAAGGTGTTTTAATAAAGTTAAGTTAAGATAACTGGTTAATATTAGTTAAAAAAAAATTATCTTTGTGAGGTTTAGTTCTTAATGAACAATAATAAAATACATTGACAGGATTGTATGCCGAAACTCAGTTGCGGTTGGGCAGAAAGGCTTGCGTAGCAGAACAGGCCAGAAAAGCATTGTTGGATTTTGCTGATGCTGCATTTAAGCGGTATATGAAAAATACGGTTAAGGACGGGTATACACAAACGTGATGCAATACTAAACAATTACATGAAGCATTGATGTACAAGCGGCAAAGATTTACAATAATGTGAAGCAATTATATACAAGGCGTGAAGCAACGATATACGGGAAAGGGAAGCAATTATATTAATTAATTAATTAGTTAAAAGCTTTGAGACTATTATTTACTATATCAAAATTAGGTACATAGACATAAAAACACCATGATAAATGAGTGTGTATGCTGGTGTAGTTTGTTAGTTAAAGTGTGGATCGCAATGCTATGTAGTTGCATTTGAATTCGAGTATGGTTGCTCATGAAATGCCATGTATGCCATATAATCGACCTCGAGCGTTGTAAGGCGATGGCATTTTTTTTGTTATTTGTTGTTATTTGTTGGATTTTTCTGTATTGTATAGTAAATTAGTATTTTCTTAAAATAATGTTCCCGTGAATGTCATCAATGCTAACTCCGTAGGTGTATTTTTTTAATTATTCTGATTTTTTATTTTTACATGACGCATATTTATTTTATGTATGAATCTGACGTCATTCACTCATTTTTTTTAATTAATGGAATCAACTCCATGTTGTTTTGTATATGGTGTTATTGATGCGCGCAAGTAAAAGTTCTTAATTAATTGGTGAATACATGGGCGGACATAAAAATCATAATCAAAATAATATTGTGCTTGATAACTTTTGTTGTTGAAATTCAAATGGTCAGAGGTAAACAGGCATAATTTCAAATCAATCGTGGTTCGCACTCTTGATTTACCAATGTAATTCCAACTCATGTACTATTATACGACTGACCATGGGGATTCGACAATAGTAAATATAATTTATTAAATATGCCCATTCTGAAAGTATTCCATAACATTAAACCTTAATTGATTTTTAATTATATGTGCTTATGAAGTTTGTATTGGCATTTGATTTAAATGAGTTGTGGTCTGCGTTTGCGACCTCAACATATATGACTTTTATAAGATATGATCATTGTTAGGCCAAAGAATCACTAAGAAATGTTTTATACAAATGGATAATACACAAATGCTCAACATCAGATACTTTACTTTGTGCCTAAACAATAGTGTTTGTATTGGATATTCAATAAAACTGATTATTAATTGATTGAAGTAAACCCTTTATACGAACGACTACGTAACTGATCACCAATTATAGTGCCACATAACAAAATTAGTTATACGACGGCTATACGCAGTGCGAGATGCGAGAGTCCGTTTGAAGACAGCTATTATGACTGAAATATGTCAATCTGTTTGCATTATTGGGTTTTGATTGATGTTTCTGATGTTTCGTTGCATGTAAGTAATTTTGGTACAGCTTATACAAGACACGTATGTCTGTCAAAAATACTATTAGAACAAAATTCTTCAAACCTTATTTTTTGCCGATGGTCTACTGTAAATAAATTTATCGCACTTATAAACTCAGAATCAAAAATTGTGCTGAATAATTTAGCAAAATTCGTTTTCTTTGCAAATAAGACCAGAACACTGCAGAGTGATTAAAAAAAGATTTATTACAATTGTTAGTATCATTCTAAACATCATTGTGTGTACATGTACTAACTAAGCTCTTGTTAACCATTGTTGTTAATTGTATGTCTTACCCACTGTATATTTGTTTTATATATTGTTTGCTATAAACATTGTATATGTTTATGCAATAAAGAATATGGTATGGTATGGTATAATTGACCAGTCGCCATCTGCGCGATCGCTCCGCCCACTAAGTTGTGTTTTCATAAAACGCTTATTCCATTACTCCGACAGTCTTTGTTTGTCGGACCATGTGGCCGCAATAAACGAAATCTGATTGATTATTACGTGAGTTTGATTGACAGCTGGCGAGTGGTCAATTAAGAAGGTCAACTTGAGAAGTATGTGTCTAGATATATTTGTAAATGTTTATTAATTCTGAAGTTATTGTAAAACAAACAATAATTATGTGTTATTGTCAATTATCCAAGAAGAACACAATAACAATTCGTGTTCTCTGTTTGTAAATAGCATGTGTATAATTAAATGTACGTACTAAGCATTTTTATTCATATTTATGTCAAACACAAGTATGATTGTTTAATAGCTAAAATATGTTTATTGCGTGATTATAAGACTGTAATTTTGAGTCGATAGTTAAGTTATAACTCACTTATGTAAATATAACGTTATTTTATATCATGAATATAATATGTCAAGTGTGTATATGTCTGTTAATTAAAAAAAACTTATTCATTTTATTCATATTTGTTTGATGCGAGATATAACTATGAATGAATGCGACCTTGTTTTTCTATTTAATTTATTATATGTTTATTTATGTCAACCGTAACGATTTTCTTCAATATTTACACTCATAACGATAGCAGTATAACATATTTAAAATATACTTTTAAGTTCTATGTTATCATTGTATTTCCAACTGAACAGTCAAATAATCTGTATAAGACAACATGAACATAAAATATGCATTTGTCATGATCATAATATATATTATACGTCACATTCGTAAGGGGAATTATTATTATAATAAACAGTTCCGTAAAAGTAATATTAATAAATAAACAGGCAATTAATAAGTGTGGTTTTTTTTTATCGATTTTGACGTTATTCTTGTGTTGTTCTCCCAATTTTTAGCTCACCTGCGCACAACGTGCTCATGGTGAGCTTTTGTGATCGCTTTTTGTCCGTCGTCCGTTGTCTGTTGTCCGTTGTGTGGCGTCAACATTTGCCTTGTTAACTCTCTAGAGTCCACATTTATTGTCCAATCTTCATGAAATTTGGTCAGAAGATTGCTTTCAATGATTTCTTGGATGAGTTCGAAAATGGTTACGTTTGCTTGAAAAACATGGCTGCCAAGGGGCGGGGCATTTTTCCTGATATGGCTATATATGGCTATAGTAAAATCTTGTAAACACTCTAGAGGCCACAGTTATTGTCTGATCGTCATAAAACTTGGTCAGAAGATTCATCCCAATAATATCTTGGACGAGTTTGAAAATGATGACGGTTTGTTGAAAAACATGGCCACCAGGGGGCGGGGCATTTTTCCTTATATGGCTATAGTAAAACCTTGTTAACACTCTAGAGGCCACATTTATTTTCCGATCTTCATGAAACTTGGTCAGAAGATTTGTCCCACTGATATCTTGGATGAGTGTAAAAATGGTAACCTTTGCTTGAAAATCATGGCTGCCAAGGGGTGGGGCATTTTTCCTTATATGGCTATATATGGCTATAGTAAAATCTTGTTAAAACTCTAGAGGCCAAATTTATTTCCAATCTTCATGAAACTTGGTCAGATGATTCATCCCAATAATATCTTGGACGAGTTTGAAAATGATGCCGGTTGCTTGAAAAACATGGCCGCCAGGGGGCGGGGCATTTTTCCTAATATGGCTATAGTAAAACCTTGTTAACACTCTAGAAGCCACATTTATTGTCCAATCTTGATGAAATGTGGTCAGAAGATTTATCTTAATGATATCTTGGATGAGTTCGAAAATGGTTACGTTTGCTTGAAAAACATGGCCGCCAAGGGACGGGGCATTTTTTCTAATATGGCTATATAAGGCTATAGTAAAATCTTGTTAACACTCTAGAGGCCACATTTATAGTCCGATCTTCATGAAACTCAGAAGATTCATCCCAGTAATATCTTGGACGAGTTCAAAAATGATGACGGTTGGTTGAAAAACATGGCCACCACGGGGGTGGGGCTATTTTCCTTATATGGTTATAGTAAAACCTTGTTAACACTCTAGAGGACACATTTATTTTCCGATCATCATGAAACTTGGTCAAAAGATTTGTCCAAATGATATCTTGGATGAGTTCGAAAATGGTTTGGTTGCTTTAAAAACATGGCCACCAGGGGCGGGGCATTTTTCCCTATATGCCTATATATGGCTATAGTAAAACCTTGTTAACACTCTAGAGGCCGCATTTATTGTCCAATCTTCATGACATTTGGTCAGAAGATTGGTCTCAATGATATCATGGATGAGTTCGAAAATAATTATGTTTGCTTGAAAAAAATGGCTTTCAAGGGGCGGGGCATTTTTCCTTATAAGGCTGTAGTAAAATCTTGTTAACACTCTACTGGCCACATTTACTGTCCGATCTTCATGAAACTTGGTCAGAAGATTCGTCTCGATAATATCTTGGAAGAGATAAAAATTGATGCCGGTTGGTTGAAAAACATGGCTGCCAGGGGGCGGGGCATTTTTCCTTATATGGCTATAGACGAGTTAACGCGTGACGTCACACGCGCCCACTGGTTGGCAAAAGAGGTGAAATTCATATAAGCGCATATAGAGAAGGTTGACATAATCATCGTTTTTATCGATAATCATGAACTGTATCAAATATAATTTTACTATTTATGTCCGAATAAAACTTAAGCATGCGTGGAAATTCATTTTTGGAACGATTACATTGTTGTTACTATTTGTTTTTACTAAATACGAGCTCTGGAGTGGAACGTACACTATCTACGAGCTCGGTATGAGGTTACCACAAAAATCTCTACTAAACGCATCTTCACGTCCATTTTAGATACAAAATTTCAGAAATGGAAATTCTTTTAGAATAAATTAAATTTGATGAAAGAACACAAATAAGGATGAAAACAAACAACAAATAGATCGCTTTTTGTTCGCAACATATAGTAACTGATTTTAACCTTAATATATCTGTACAAACTTACCTTGTTGCACAACAAATAAATTCATAAATCTAATTGTTTTATTTAATTGTGCACACCAATTTTGACACTTGTTTCAGCATTCAAACCTGGTTTTTAATTGCACCGTTGTTAGTCACAAGCATATTAAGATAAGATTTTTACTGTATATATATATTTTACATGTATATAAAACATGGCCACTGTTTGATTTCTAGATTTAAAATAGATGGTATAAATTGACTTGACATACTTGTTTAAATACCAAGTTTTAGTGTTACTGTTATATTTTTATTAGCTGTACTATAAATTAGTTGTTGCGGTTTTATCAAACCAATATATCTAAAGATTTCAAGATGCTCTGCTAGATTGTTAAAACTGGCTATGTTTCTTAGCATAATCTTACTTTCATCTGTTATGATGTGTGTTTTAGTTTGTTTTAATGTTTTATAGTCTCATATAATTCTTATAGAATGGCCGTATACATGTATCTGTAAATATGTGTATATGGATAAGACTGGAATAAATAAAATATATATTATCTCGTTATGATCGGAGACTGCCCAGACAATTACACAGAAAACATGCCGGTGTCATAAACATAGGGACCTATACTTTAATTGGGTCCCTGCATAGACCACATGTGGCAGACTTTATGATACCTCCATGTCATCTCTTGGCATATTGAGCAGTCATATTGAGCAAGCCAAATATTAAAGCCAAAATACGTAACATTTGCTTTAAAGGGATCTTTTCACGCTTTGGTAAATTGACAAAATTGAAAAAAGTTGTTTCAGATTCGCAAATTTTCGTTTTAGTTATGATATTTGTGAGGAAACAGTAATACTGAACATTTACCATGGTCTAATATAGCCATTATATGCATCTTTTGACGATTTTAAAACCTAAAAATTATAAAGCGTTGCAACGCGAAACGATTGAATAATTTGGAGAGTTCTGTTTTCGTCGTTAAATTTTGTGAAACTACGAAGATTGCTTATATAAGGTATAAAATACTTCAAGTATATGTACTCGGCGGAATAGCTCAGTAGGCTAAAGCGTTTTTACTTCAGGACTCTGGCAGGACTCCAGGGGTCACTGGTTCGAAACCTGGTCCGGGCAATGTTCTTTTCCTTTTTTTAATTTTATTCTCGATTTTTTACTGGAGCTTTTACGATCCAATGTTTACATTTATCGATATAAAGCATTTAATGAATAAGTTAAAAAATGCCAAAATCTGTGAAAAGGCCCCTTTAATAAGTAATTTAACATATTAAAAAAAGAAGATATTTGTCCGAAACGGATTAACAGGAACACGTGTATTTATATGTTAGGCAGTTTAATCATAATAATACAGTGCTTTATAACGTTAAATTCAAAATATTGTTCAATATAACTGCTACACAATTGATGTATTTAACGCGGGTACCGGCAAATGTAAACTCGGCAATTTAGTGTAAAGATTGTACGTTCTTGCAGTGCACGTAACACCATCATAAAACCAAGCAATCACAATAGATAAACAATATTTGCGTAAAATAAATTAAATAAATATAATTCCATTTGTATATTAAAATTTATTAATATTGTAATTCAATGTAAACGAAACGAATATTCATTCTATGGAAAAGAAAATTACCACAACATTTAACAATTGTAATGTATTCCGTTTTTATGGCTTTGTTTTATAATTGATTAAATGCGCCTCTTATAATACACTTTCGATCGCTGATGAGCAATAACAATATCCACACCGTTTATAGTTATAATCAAATTAATATATGTTTTATAAGTTTTGAAATATCATTTTTTAAAGTCTTACTATAAAAAAGAATACGGCTAATTTGTTGTTTTGTTGTGTGGTATTGTCAGTATTTAGTCTTCCGACCACGTTTACTCTGAGTCTTATGCTAATAACTAATTTGTATTTTTATAAAGAGGAAATTATATATATGAATATACATTTATTGGTACTAAATATGATATATTTGCACTATTGTTTAAGAGTTGTAATGTTTATTTCGGATTTTTTATCGTTTAATTGACTAAACAAAAGCCCTTTATACATGTTTTACGTTACTGTAACCAGTGTTTTTGCCAACCAGTCAGTGCGCATGCGCGGAAAATCCCGAATGTAAACAATAACAATTAACTCGTCTATAGTAAAACCTTGTTAACACTCTTAGAGGCCACATTTATTTTCCGATCTTCGTGAAACTTGGTCAGATGATTTGTCCCAATAATATCTTGTTATCTCAGGTGAGCGACTTTGGGCCTTTCAGGCCCTCTTGTTTTCGAGATGTTGTACCCTAAATAAAGCATTTTGTTATTTTTATAATAAGTGACTAATAATTATGTAAATAAGTTGTCTTTGCAGGATTTGAAAATAAATTTATTAACCTACATAATTGCTTTCGTTAAGTGATTGTGCCCATTTTTCTGCAATGCATATCCCACTTATAATAATTGATGTTTTTTTTCGGCATAGCTGTTTAACGTCACCTTTGACCTCACCTGACGTTTGTAAGTGTCCAATAAAATTCAAATAAAATTTCCCGCGGCTAGATACGAATGAATACACTTCATTTAGTTCATTGGCTGATTTGGGCATACCACCAGAACATTGGAAACATGACCGCGTCTTTGTAACACTGTTTTACTGTGTGTTCAGCATGAAACAATTTTATCTCTAATGAAAAGGCTTGATAGTTAGAACAGTTTTACACTCATCTCTCGACACCAATACAGTTTGTGTGTGCACCATTTATTTTCAGTGGATTGCCAGCGCCAGAGCGTTTGTACTTAAAGGCTATGTTCTCATATTTAGTAATTACTTCCATATTCCTGTCTGTGTACTAGTATATTTAAGTTAATAAAAGTATCGTTTTACTTCCATATTCCTGTCTGTGTACTAGTATATTTAAGTTAATAAAAGTATCGTTTTTCCCTATTCTGATATTCGTTTTGGCAAAACCATTTGAAATTGTTTTCGAAATTGAACATTTAACATGTAAAAGTATAAAGTTTTAAACAAGCCATCGTTCCAGCAGTGGAAGCTTGGCCTCACTTTAATGAATTGCATTCCAACCCGCAAGGTATCAGGGTCAGTTCGCGGCCAGTAAAATAATCGTTATATAATATAGACGCTATCGCGTGAACAAGGTGAACTGGAATTTTCTTTAGACCAGAAATATGTTAAATGAAAATATTCAGCGATATAATAATGGTATGTCAATAATAGATTCTTAATGTGTTTTCAACAATACCAAGGTAACTATTATTTTTGATTAATTTAACAAGAATTATTCCACCATATTGACTAATGTATTAAGCATGAGTGCGATGATTCTCGATACTGTTAATAATCGAATCAAATAGCAATGCCCGAAAACAGGTTTGTTCGAAGAACGCGCGTATAAATATTTAAAATATGTACGGATACTTCGCGTGTGACCGGTTAACTCATATGTTTTAATTTCACTTCCATTCTTCTTTTGGTTTTCTGTTTTGTATCTATAGGTTTATGACCAGCAATATCATGAATATGTAATAATGTAAAATAAGCCGCTTAAACTCCGCGTAACTGTTAACATCCCGTACTGCGTGTGATACAGCTAAGAACTGCACAGAAAAAGACATTCGCTATCTTTGATCTCATTCATTGAACTCTTTACCTTTCACCAACTCCATCCGCAATCAACGCTGTATATCTTTTTTTAAAGATATTTCTTGTTACTATTAATTAAAGCAAACTTCTGCCAACTTCAATGACCTATAAAGAAACACAAGCGACAATACATTTAATATTTTCGAACGTCCGGTTTTCAACGTTTGACTAGTTTTGTTCTACACATGCACGGCCGTTAATGAAGGGCGCCACCTCTTTTTTGAGATGCATTACAAAACTAGCCAATCAACTTCCGAGGTGGTACTAAGGACTGGGTGTTATTAAAATACACACAGAATACTACAGGGTGAGTAGTTTTATGTTGTTTTTTCCAACATATTTCGCTTTATTTTAAAAAACGGGCGATTAAGTGCGATTCAGCTTATATGAATTCATACACAAAGTGACAGAAACATACAATCAAAACACATATAGGAAAACGTTAGGAAAAAAGGTTAAGTTGTAACATGTCGAATTTTAAAAACAAATTGTGTGAACGAGCATATTTCCTCTCAATTAAATCGCTCAAGACATACAACGATTGCTTTCCACATACCAACGTCGATGCGCACACAAAAAGGCTTCTTCCCGGTCTAAAAGTTTTTTTTGCATTATTCCAAAAGAGATGGAGCCAATGCGAAGGAGGTGCCCCCCCCCCAGGGCAGGAGCTGGCGCATATATACGAGTTAACATTCATATCACAACAGATGTTATCAATAACTGTAAAAGATAAAATCAATATGCAAGTGCCATGAATAGGGCGTAACCGAGATGCAAACATACGAGTCACTCATGCGATTGTTGCATACCTGTTGACATTTTAAAATATACGCTTGTCTGCTAAAATTTGAATAACATGAATTAAATAAGAATACAACGTGTTATTTAAAGATTCATCGATTGTTTGAAATATTTTGTTAAGATAGAAACACATGTGTTTTATTTTTGTGTGAAATAATTGATTTGATCAAGTTTATTTACCTTTGTCATCACGCCGGATGTATTAATTTCAATAATAAGTATTCATAATCAACTCTGAGAATATGCTATCATTTTATCGAAATAATCATGAACACATGAAAGTTTCATAACCATTTTTTGTACTTTTAACGGATGCGTAGTATCATAGTGTGCGTAGCAAACAAAGTATCATAGTATTTCGTGTATTCAAATAATCTCCATGACGTAAAACATGTGGTTCGTATGGTCTACAACCACAATTTCAGTCTGAATAAAAAAAGACATGTTGCATATTTTCCATATGGCCTCTATGGCACACTTCCATCAAACTTTCTTAAGTTGTAATTTAAAATAACAACTTGAGAAAGTTTGATGGAAGTGTGCCATAATTTAGGCGTTTGAGAATCTGTATTTTTGTGTTCATTTATTTCATGGCAAAAAGTTTGAAGAAAACATCAAAATAACATGCATATCCACATACCAAGTTTCATTAACCTAGCTCAAGATGTTTTTAAGTGATCCAGGGATCCAGATTCAATTTGAAAGACGGACTAAATTCAGCAATTATTGGTTTACATTTACAATTTAATATGAAGACTATACCACTATGCCAAAGCAATCTACAGTAATCATTAATAAACACTTACTCAAGAAAACAACACAATCAGTTATTTTATCATTTAATGACTTGATTTGCAATAAAAAAAAGTGATAGACAAACGTTCTAGATGATTACATAGAGTATTAACTCCAATTGAGAACAATGTATTATTTCAACTGCACAAAATGATTTGCACAGCAATGCATAAAATATGAAAGAAAACTTGAAAAGTGTAGACAATGATGAATGCAATACAAAATGTAATACAAATCTGTATTTGTTATGCAAAACCATGAAGGATGTTACAAAAATTAATAATAATACATGTTTTTCATTCATAATGAGTGGTTTGAACATTGAATTAACAAATTCATCATGTTAAACATTCTTAAATCCTTGATATGCGCAAGTGCAACAAATCTGTATACACCTATAAACCCCATTTTTCTGGAAAACCACCATGAGAGAGTTGCAACAACATCATGGTAACAAGCAGTATTTCCCTCTGTACTCGACCAATCTTTCCGTTAGCACATGTTCTGCCAAATCAGTTTTCATATTAACCATAAAGGTAATAAACATCGTATCAACCATCACTATAACATATAAAATCATAATCGCTGTCCAAATATTTTTGTCAACTATCAATACACACAGGAGGCCTGAACGCAAACACGATTTTCAAACAAATTTTAAGAGATTTCACATCAAATTAATTACCTCAGGACGTTATTTTATCAGGCAAAATAAACATATATTGTGAACACAACATAAATTTCATTCCATCTATGTCTCCACGGCAACCCCTTACTGTGTCCCACTTCCTGTCCCAGATCCAGTTCCCTGCCCTGTCCCTGCGGCCTGCTGCCCGTACCACTGGGCATACTGATTCCAGTTCGGCCACTGGCTCTGGTTGTAAGCCGCCCAGGCTGCCGCATTATACGCCTGCTGGGTACCAGTGCTACCTGTGGTTCCCGCAGTGGCTGCAGTAGAGCCGGTTCCTGTGGCTGCTGTCTGCTGGCCCGTCTGCTGACCATACCCGGGCCACTGCTAGAAAACAAGCGGAAGAGACTAAAAATCACGGATGTACCAGGCCTTAACATCATTTGTCATGAAGAGCTATCACATTATTAACAAGCAAATTAATTGAATTGATATCCCTTGACAAATAAATTTTGTCTATGGATGGGTGCAAATCCCTTGTTTAATGGTAGATTCATAACATAACAAAACAAAAACAAAGCGCAATAACTCGTATTTAATACAGTGTAGGGTATGGTTCTTGTGCATAGCACTTTTCATCATTTTATTGATATCTATACATCCGTGAAGTTCAACCTTGAAATCTTGTAAAGTAACTGAGATATTGCTTAAAAAGTTACACCATACAAAAACAACAAAGGGGAATAACTCTTATTTACAAATGCAGGATTATGGTTCTTGTGCATGGCACTTCTCCTCATTGATATTAATACATTCATGAAGTTTTATGTATATTGACCTAAAAAAATTCCATCATACAAAAACAACAAAGGTAATAACTCTTTAAGAAAGAGTAGGGTTAAGTTTCTTTCGTATAACACTTCTCCTCATTACAATTTATACACCAAGTTTCAAATTTATATCTTCAATAGATTCTAAGATATAGCCCTGAAAAGTATGTGACAGACAAATGGACTGACGGACAAACAGACAGATTGACAGCCTTTGGTAGAAGATAATAATTAAGAATGGTTGAAATAATGGGGTTCATACCCAGTAGGTGTTGAATAATACTTGTCCAGATAAACATTTTAACCGGACTTGATAATAAATCTGGCTCCTAGAAAGGTAACGTGGGTTTAAAAGATCTGGCCTTAAGACCTTCTTGAACAAAAATCCAAAATCAAATTAAATTATAACACTAAAACCCTTTTTTTTTCTATTTGCTATTTGGTATTTATAATTGGATTTCATGTTTTAGATACATATTTGAGAAACAACAGTAAACACAGCCTCTTTATTTCTTGTTCTGTCCTACAAAAGCCGTTACAAGCGCAAAACCAAACAAAAACCAAGAAACATGTTTTATTTGCAAGATACCATTTTTTTATTTCAACTGTAAATAATTCCAGCAAAACTTAGAACATTCTTAAATTATTCTGACATTTAAAGGGAGGAAATCAGCTGAAAGGAGGAGAACAAATCACATTCCCACCACGCGACCAGCCCCCCTCACCTGTGCATAGTTTGCCCATGCCTGGTTGGTAGCCTGCTGGCCCCAGGCTTGTTGCCCAGGGGTCGCGGCAGTCTGACCCCACTGCTGAGTGGCCCCAGCCCCCTGGTTCCATCCCTGGTTGCCATAGCCCCCGCTGGACTGGTAGCTCTGGGGGGTGCTCTGGCTGTAGCCCCCACCCCCTGCGGGCTTGTTGTAGCCTCCCCCACCACCGCTAGAGCTGCCCCCATAGCTGCCACCACCACCTCCGCCATAGCCTCCGCGACCTCCACCCCAGCTGCTCTTGCCTCCGTCCTGCACAAGTAAATACAGGACATTTAAACAATAGAACCGCATAACGGGTGCCAATGCTCGGCTGCGGGTGCATTATTGAATAAATTAAAGCTTGTCAGAATTTTTTATTATTTTTTTAGAGGTCAGTGACCTAAAGATTCAAAAAGGGTGTGGCGTGTAGAACTCATCAAGATGCATCTACATATGAAGTTTCAAAGTTGTAGGTGGAAGCACTTTGCTTTTAGAGCAAAATGTCAAGGTTTTCGCACAACGTGGACGAGCTGGCTATGACAATACCTCAGGTTTTCTCCGAAAACAGCCGAGCTAATAAAATGAGCCTCGCTCTGGTAAAACCGGTTAAAATGCACATGCAAAGTGTCATCCCACATTAGCCGGTGCTTAAAATGGATTTTCGCTAAGTGGAGACTGAATTTAAATGAGAAATGGCATTAAAGCGGAGCTTGTCATCCTTGAATCTGGAATGACATGCAGATGATTTAAACCCCATTTTCCAAGAGATAGGCTTAAAGATGATAATTCAGCTTATTGAAATAAAATGTCAAGCATAAAAATGAATCATCGAAACAAGAGATTGCCAAGCAATATTGTCCCCTACCAGTGAAACTCCACCATTGTCAGTAATTTTTGTTGTGTGTTATATTTGTTGCCATAGCAACCAGAATTCTTGACGCATGAACAAAATGAAATGACGTGCATAATCTCCATATTGCCATCTATCCATGTTTCAAGTTTGATGGAAAAATATGAAGAAACAGGATCAAGAAAAGTGTGACGGACGTACTCACTGACAGACAGACTGACAGTCAGACAGAGCGCAAACCATCAGTCCCCTCCAGTTTCACCGGTAGGGGACAATAAAGGCATCAACATCATTCAATGGCACTCATTAATAAAATAAAAGATTGTTACTTTCTAACAATGCATAAAACAAAACATTTTTTTGTTCTCAAAACTTGCAGTTTCTAAACCAAATACACTATTTGATTTTTTTGTTAACATATTCAACAAAAAGCATGCTTAGCCCATCAGAACCAGTTCTGTGTGCCCCTGCATTTAATTATGATGCAATTGCCCAACTTAAATCAGAGCTGGAGTGGAATGAAAATACCAATTATTTCATGACCAATGACAACACAAGCGTGTCCTTCTTGAACCTTTGTTTGACAGTCCATTCCAGTAAACCAACTTTCCAATAGTAAACAATCAACGTTCACTGCATAAGCATGTTTGATAATTTAGGCTCACTCTGGGGAATACTGGGCTTAATGCATGTGCGTAAAGTTGTGTCCCAGATTAGCCAGTGCAGTCCGAGCAGGCTAATAAGGGACGAAGCTTTAGGCTTTTATGCAATTTTCCATTCATAGGCTGTCTCTTCTGAACAAAAATCCACTTACGGCAGAAAGTGTCAACCCTGATTAGCCTGTGTAAACTGCACTCCCTAATCTGGGATGACACTTAAGATACATGCATAACCTTTTACACACAAACATTAAGCCCAGTTTTCTCGTAACGAGGCTTGATTAACAATAATGATAAAATTGCTGCTAGATTTTACCCGACTGCCTCCATAACCACCACCGCCCCCACGGTCTCTACCACCACCGCCGCCGCCCCAACGATCACCGCTTCTACTCCTCTCATCACCACGATCATTTCTGCCTCCTGCAAATTATGAGGAGCTATTCATCAGAAAAATCTATGTAAATAGGCATTTTGTCCAAGCACAATACAAAAATTAGATGGAAGAATAAAGGCTAGCATGGACCAGACGTTTGTCTGCTAGTCCCATGAGTCCGAAAGTCAGACCCGTCTCAATGCCAAATATGCATATTTTCCCCAACTTAGATACAACATTCCAAAATGTAAAAATATATAGCAGTAAAAATGAGATTTTGCAAATGATTCAAATCCTCTTTCCAGACTGACAAATATACAAATACTTGAATGAACTAAACTTGTATTGTTGTTGACAACATAGAGCACTCTTTTGCCAGATTTTCAGCAACATTGTACATCTTGCTTTCAATATAAATGAAAATGTACTGAGTGATTGGTGAATATCATTGAATAATAACATCGCCCCATGTGTTACCTGATTTTTCAGTGGGCTTCTTGTTTTCTTCTGAAAAATTATTTAATGTTTGTATACATGAATTTTTTTAATCCATTTACGTCATTATTGCATTTAAAACTAAGTAATTTTCTTATAGAGCTTTACAGAATTAAGTGATTATTTGGTTTTGTTTAGTAATAACATAGGGCCATGTGTCACAGTCTTTGAAATTAAATAATGAACTTGACCTTCTGTAACTTGTTAAAAGTTATTATAAAATACTTTGGTATTTAAACGTTTGAGTGTATCAGATTACAAAAATATTTTAAATGTAAGGAGATATAGATTTCTGTTCAAACTGACACATGTTTCCACGCAAGGGAGTACTTTACTAGTATTAATGCTTTACCTGTACATTATTGTCAAGAAATGTAAAGATCCTCAGATTTGGTATTATATTAATGTCCTTATAGAAATTCTAAAAAATAATATTATACACATTACACAAACATAATAAAGAATGTAATGTAATGGGAGTAGAAAATGAGGGTTGCATACCTTGTTTATGTATTTAACACAAATTGGAGTGAAATTAAAGTAATATTCGGCTGATATATTGGCAATAATTGTATTCAAGCTCTTTATTTCATCTTTATAATACTGATCTATTTTTCCAAACATTGACAATTTTACTGCTCGAATTTCCCAATCAAACCCAGGAGGAACCTTTTCCCAAAATGGTAAGAAAAAGGCCTCTGAACAGAATTGAAAAAAAACACAACTAGAAATGATATTAATTGTCAAAGACATTGATGAACCCACACATGTTTGGACATGGATTATATAACCACAATATATTCTACAGAAGGCAAAAATAGATAGGGTCATAAGTCAGCTAAAACTGGTCCCAGTGGCTACACCTTTCTATATTATCAGCACAGATCAGTTTATTTGGTTGAAAGCAAATAAAACTCATTGTCATAAACATACATTTACAATGACAGCACGAGTTTCAATTAAATATCAAACATACATCATATCCAATTAAGATGGAAGTAAAAAGAATGAAATAAAATAAATTTTCTTGAGAATGTCACATGTATGAAGTTAATGCATAGTGATCACATCTCAAAACATAGTTTAAAAATCTACATAGTAAAGTCAATCAACTGTAAAAATTTTGAGATAAAACCAATTATTTAAGTAGTTAAAAATACAAAATTGAGGGACTAGTCATTATACAGTGGAAAAACAGACAAAGAGCCATAATTCTGCCAAAAATTGATGCAGCAAAAATCTTTTTCTTAAGATAATCCACACATTTAGGTTAATTAATTCAAGAATAAGTTTGAGCAGGATCCATATCATTAAGTGGAGTTCAATACAAAAGCTTCATGACATACTTATGGACAAAGTGCAATTCTTCATGCCTCATGCTATTTTGCAGGCATAACAATTGATAGTTTTTGTTGTTATGTTCCTTCACACTGTTAACAAAATGTTTATTGAAAACAATCTGCAAAAGTTAAAAATGAAATTTGTATAAATGAAACAATACAGTTTACTGCAGACCAGCACATGAACGAATTGACAGTCTATCAATTTATAAAACTAAAAGTCTCAAAATTTTAGAAACCCAACAAACATATAGAGAAATGAATGACCTATAACCTCACCTCTATCTCCTCCCCAGCGACCACCACCGCCACCCCGGGGTTCGTCATTCCAGCGACCTCTTCCACCACCACCTCCACCACCCCATCTGCCACCTCCTTGGCCCCCACCCTCGCCCCAGCGACCACCTCCCTGGCCCCCACCCTCGCCCCAGCGACCACCTCCCTGGCCTCCATCCCACCTGCCCCCGCCACCACCTCCCCAGCGGCCACCGTCTCTGCCACCATCTGGACCTCCCCACCGACCACCTGCAACACACGTACATATGAACCTCACACTGGGACAACTGGACTTAATTTTAAACTTAAAGGTATTATATCAGAGATAAGACAACTGTGCCATTCAAGATAAGAAATCAACTGAAAGAATAATCGTATTGATGCAATTTCTATTGCCAAAACAACATACACATTTTCACCATAGAATCACAAACATTATTGTATTTCTTGTTTATTGCTAACATACATGTATCAAAGTCTGAAAATTATGCTGAGAATAGTTCAGACTGCACAGCCCCAGTCATATACCAGGGTAGACAGTCATAATTCTGCCTAAATACATTCATTTAAGCATTCAAGAATTTATCTAATGCTGGTTGAGAAGTATATGCTGGTCAACCCTTTCACACTCAGAATTGAAGTGAAAATGGCTAAATGCAAACAGCATAAAAACAGAACAGCCTGCGAGTAACTCGCATAATACCGGTATTATGATGTTTGATGCTCATATGTGTCTTAGGGTTGAAAATGAAGCCTTTAAGACTTGAATCTAGTAAAAACAAGAGCTGTGTTTGTGAAACACAATGCCCCCTGAGCCAATTTGAAGCAGCACGGCAGCTATTAAAAAAAAAAGACCTTTGACCTTTAAGGATGATCTTGACCTTTCACCAATCAAAATGTGCAGCTCCATGAGATACACATGCAAGCTAAATATCAAGTTGCAAGCATCATTCATGCAAGGTTAAAGTTTTGTGACAGACACACAGACAAACACACACAATGACAGACAGACAGACAGGCGAAAAACAATATACCCCCCGATCATTCGATCCGGGGGCCTACAAATATTTAAGTACAATTGATTTTCTAAGGGACCATATAAGTGTTAAAATGCATTTGAGCCTTGCTCTGTGAAAAAGGGGTTTAAAGCATGTGCATAAAGTGTCGGCCCAAATAAGCCTGTGCAAACTGCAGAGGCTCAACAAGGACAACACTTTCTACCTATGCTGGATTTTACCCAAGAAGAGTCCTCCTTTGAACGAAAAAAAACAATAAAAGCAGAAAGTGTCGTCCTTGATTGGCCAGTGCAAACTGCACAAGCTTATCTGGCTTAACACTGTACACACATGCATTAAAGCCCCTTTACTCAGATCACACCTCATTTCTAAGCAGTAAGGGTTAATCAGAAGCCAAGACACCTACCTCCTCCTCCCCCTCGACTGTCCCTGCCGCCACCGCCCCATGATTTGCCCCCGCGACTGTCTCGACCACCTCCACCGTCACGGGACCCCCCACTGCCAGTGCTGGAGTGGCGGTCTGTGTTGTCACTCCAGCGACTGCCACGATCACGGTCCCCTGCAAAATAGAGGAAGCAATGTGAAAATGACTGAGATAGTTAAACATTTTCAGGCTGTAAATAATTTTAATTGAGCCTTGTTCTGGGAAAACTGGGGCCCAATGCATGTAAATATCGTGTTGTCCCGGATTAGTCTGTGCAGTCCGCAGGGCAAACACTTTCCTGCTAGACTGGATTTTCGTGTAGAACAGACTTTCTTTCTCTTAAAATTCAATAACAGTGGAAAGAGTAGTCCCTGATCAGCCTGTGAGAACTGCACAGGCTTATCTGGGACGACACTTAACGCACATGCATTATGCCCAGTATTACCAGAACGCAGCTGCTTAATTAGTTTGTCTGGGAAGGGTCTGGAAAATCTGGTGATCAGTGTGAAAGCTCTTCTGTTCTTTTGAGCATTTTCTGGCCTGAAAATATGTTGCAGAAGTATTTTTCTAGCTTCTTCATTGACACAAGTTCTAAAGAGCATCAACAAGCATAAGAAGCAGAAGAAAATGATACATGAAGAGCAAACTACAAAAAAGAAACAACATTTTAGTATACCACACCAACCAAACCTACTTCATCAATCACCCCCACCTTAATATTTTACCCATATTGATCCAGAAAAACTCAATCTCAAATCTGCTAAACAAAAATTAACCACAGGGGCAAAAACCAATATCTCCTAGCATTTTACATAAAAAATGAAGCAGAAAGTTCTAAACCCGAAATGCCACCAAAAATGAACAGAACTGTAGCCTTCCCACCATTCCCTCTCACCTCCTTGAATCATTTTATCAGGGCTTTACAAATATGACAAATTATGAGAAGCAATGAAGCTGTACAAACGACTCAATACACTATTGCCAAGCAAACCTTTCTCAACATCCCTGCTTTCTCCCACATCATGTCATTAAAAAACAACTGCCACATTAAATGCACACACAGGCATTAAATTTACTTGAACTACCCTCCTGACATTGTTTTATAATTTTTTTTCTGTGTTTTAAAACTCTGGTCAATAATGGAGCAAAACACTGAACATTCAAACCCAGCCTACAAAATCAACTGACATAGACCTACTTTTCCCTCCGTTTTCCTCCTTAAATCGTTTGGCGGGGGGCTCAGCAAGGGGCAGGTTCTTCTGTCCCTCCTCCCTGTACTTCTCCACAAGTTTCTCTGCCTCCTCTTTCTGCAGCTCAGGGAATTCTACCTCGTCAAACAGCATGCCTACGTCTGGCACCGTGAAGTTGGCTACAACCCATCAGCGCAGGGAGAAAGTGAGAGGGGGTTATCTTGCACAACATGTTTGCGAATGAATGGGATTTCATTAATTGTAGGCTATTTTTTTGAAAAATTGTTTGCATTCTATTGTTGTTTTAAATGTTTGGTAATATTAAAAAAGAAAAGATGTTTTTATGTTTAGATAAATGATTTGCTTTGTTCAAATTTTTCATATTTGGTATTTTTACAGTCATTTTTACTTTCAGCCAAAGAATTTGTCCCAATAGTAATGAAGAATACCGCCTGAAGTCGTATGTTGAACTTTGTATCATGTTGTTTTAAAGTGCCCAAGTACAAAAAGGGGCATAACTTTTGTAATTATAATCTAAGGGCAATAAAAATCATTTTGCCCAACTTCATATTGTAAGGAACAAAGCCTGTAATTTTGAATGTCGTTTGTTGAAAATTTAGGAAAATGAGTGCATACAATTTTGTGTGCATCAAACAGACAGTCGAAGCGACTGACAAACACCCATGGTGATTCCAGTAAACTCCCCTTTGTCTCGTAAGGGGGGTAAGATCAATGATCTCAATGGCTAATGAAATCCCATTCAGTCTACATGGAGTGGACCTGCATCAAAACATCCAACTGTAGTTCTATGCTCATAACAAAAACGAAGTTGGCTGTATATCAGGTGAACAACCATGTCTGTCATAATTTAATATTAAAAGGCATAGGTCAGCAGTATTTTTGGAGATTTGAAACTGGCATAGAACTAGAGTTGTTGCATAATGTACAAGTGAGAAAAGAAAATACGCAATAAAAATGGAGCAGTTTTCATACATACAGCAACAAAATAGGAGACAACAAAAGGATGCCAGAAGAGCATCATATTACCAATATCTTTTGGCTGGCCCTACCTTTCATCTCATAAATGGCCTTCTCTGGGACCTCTTTTCCTTCCACTTTTTGTTGGCTCTCTAATCTGGTTTTGTAATCTTCATCAGTTGGGACGACCACGACCGCCCGTCGTGAGAAGCCTTCAAACGGCTGCATTTTACGTCGTCGAGCAGATGCATACACATTTGTCTACCATGGCAGGAGAGAGATAAGGATTGATTGATTATTTTATCTGGCTGGCAACATTTGCCACTGCTCTAAGAGCGCCCGGCCACAGCCGGTCTCTGTAACATTCCTACATCATAGTCACATACATGATCAAGTTTGTACACTCAACCGAGATACTTACCGAGGGAACTGGGCTGAAAATGACTGAGAGAACATACACTTCCATGTCAACTGTTTCAAAAGTTTCAGTAAGATTGACGGAAACCATCAATGCACAAGTTCCATATATCAATTACACGGACAATTGTAGCTAGTGCATTTGTCCCATGAGGATATTTTTATTTGCCACACATGGTAATATCAGTTATTTGTGCGCTGTGCTCTGAAAGGTTGAAACCTACCTTGAATAATAAACTCGTGAAAACTGTGGTCACGCTTGTGGTCAAATATGAACATACAGTTAAGAATCATTAATACATATGGCCCGTGCTCTCTGAAAAGGGTGTTTAATGAATGCGAGTAAAATGCTGTCCATGATTAGCCTGTGCAGTTTGCACAGGCTAATCAGGGACGACACTTTCCTCTTTCATGATATTTTTGGTTTAAAGAAAGTCTTTTCTTAGCAAAATCCTGTTTAGGTGTAAAGTGTCGTCCCTGATTAGCCTGTGCGGACTGCACTGGCTAATCAGGGACCACACTTTATGCACATGCATTAAATCCTTTTCACGAGGCATGGCTTATACCAAGTAAGTCTAGAGTTACAACAGCATGTTAACAAAGAGACTATATCTATGTCTGATAACATGGTAACCAATTAAACGGCACAAAGCATCAAAGGCTAAAGTAAGGCGTACATTTTTTGCAATTAGAAGCATTTCCATAATTTATTTCCTATAAGTGCAGTTGTTGTCTAACTTAGATCATCCGTACTCAAGATAATGACGTAGTTTCTTCATCCATTTCTTTTAACACAATTATTTAAATGAACATTAGGCAAATATGTTACTAACAATAAGTTATTTAACAAGGTTTGGTAACTAGAAAGAAAGTATCTTTTTCAATATCTCAATTACAAACATATGTATTACAAAAACGACTGACATCTCTACGTAAGGACGTTGCTGCTGCAATCATCTGATAAATCTACGTAGTATTAATTAAACAAAACCAGTTTGCCCATCTTCTGCTGGAAATTTGTAAATGGTGATAAATCCCTTCGATTCAGCACATTAAGTTGACCTTGATAAATCTACAGGACTTTATTCTTTTAAAATATAGTGTAAGTACCATAGTAAGCATAAAACATACACAACTTTCAATAAGGCCTATTTTTATGCCATTTTACACAATTATCATACACATGAAAGATACATTATGTACGAGGAATAAAATCTATGTAATAAACAAATTCTCCAAAGATAGCAACATCAATCTTCGATCTTACAACTAGCATGATGGCCAAGGACTAATGGAGTGCAATCCCGGCCTAGTTAAAGTATCATATGATTGGATTATGAAAGATTTTGCAAAGACTGCAAAACAAATGAATATTCAACAACAACCGTCAGGGACAAAAACTAAATAAAAAAAAAAGGTTGCCCAAACAGGCAGCTATCACTAGTACTTTGGTAGACCAGCCAAATGGCAAGTAATCGAGAACCAAGTAAATGTATTCATTACTAATTCTTATTTTAAAACAAACAAAAATGTAATTAAAAAATTGTCATGACTCGTCTCGTCATAAAACCCCCCCACTTAAGACCAGAAAACTGTTTAAAGATTTTTTTAAAGCTAGTAGCCAAGACGGACTACCACAATTTTCAGTTGAAATGTCCTGACCAAATCTACTCGTCCCAAATTGAACAGGCTACCATGAAATTCTATCCTGACTGATCCAGACAAGTTTCAGTAGTATGCGGCCATTGAGTTACTGGTAAACAATGATCCTAGTATAACAACATTTATTTTAACATTGCCTCAGCCGCTTAATTATTACAGCTATTAAGGCTCTAATTTCAGTAGAAGTATGCCATATTCTGTGTGAATCTACAAAAGCTTGCTATAGTATATCATTAAAAAGCCAAACTATATGACGAGTATTGATGTTTCCAAAACATGTAACTCCTTTGACGGCCTTAAGTAGAGAAAATCTTCTAGCTACATATACATGTATCTTTGAAAATGTTTTGCACATTAAGTAGTGGCAAAATATATATCCAAGTAAGAGCCTTCTAGCTGGTGTTATATTTGCTGAAATAAAAGGCATCAACTTCATATACAAACTAGCACATGTACATACATATCAGGTTGCTATTTCAAAATTTTCATAATTCATATGACCACAAGTGTGACAACCGATTTCTGTTTATTTTCTGCCATCTAGCAACCTAACTCCCTAGATCTCTCCCCCAAACCCAGTGAAAACATTCAGTACTTACATGACCTTGACGAGTTCAAACTATCCGATTCTCCTGAGCAAGAAATGATGATAGAAAACCTACCTTTACTTACCTTGATAGTAAATAAATAAACCAGTCTCCTGAAAACAGTTAGGACAAAAAATTCACGTACCTTTGATAGTCCATGTTATTCTATTCCATACTCACCAGAACAATACATGCTATGCAGACCTTTGTATAATCCATATACAAGTTTCACAGTTGCCTTGATCCAGATAAAGATGGACGGAAACTTTGGTTTGCAGCGATATTGCTCACATGAACTCCTCGCAGAGTAATATTGTATATATATCAATCAATCAGGATAAATCAATTTTCCCGCTGTAAATGAACAAGAGCTGTTAGATACAAGCTCAAAATGAGCAGGGCATTTACCTGATCGACGATGTAGTTTCTCTTTCGCTTGCTGGCAATCTCCAGCATCCTGTTGAGACACTTTGTTGACTTGTCAATAAGTACGTCCCAGCGGCCAGCGTAGTTACGCTTTCTTGGCAACCCCATCACCTGCAACAAAACAGACCAAGCTGAACACTCAACATAGGGAGAATAGCCTCACTCTAACAAAAGGGGGTTTAACCCTTTTCCACTTAGATCATATTTTTACGTATTTGTAGTCCCTAAGAAAGTAAAATGAAATTAAAGACCTTTCTTAATTAATTCAAGTTTTTAAGTCATTATTTATAACCCTTAGATACTGACGAGCAGCAAACAGCATAAAATCTGAACAGACTGCGAGTTAATCTCAGGCTGTTCTGGTTTTTTGCTGTTTGCACATAGCCATTTTCACTTTGCTTCTGAGAGGGAAAGGGTAAATGCATTTGCGCAAAGTGTCTAATCAGAGAAGACACTTTCTGCTTTTATTGTTTTTCTTGTTTTAAAGAGGACTCTTCTTGGCAAAAGTCCAGTTTTAGCAGAAGGTGTTGTCCCTGATTAGCCCGTGAAGGCCAATCTGGGACAACACTTTACATACATGCATTTGGCCCCGTTTTCGCAGAGAGGGACTCATTTAGATAGCAAAATATTGTAATTCCGAAGACTCAATCAACCCTTTACCACTCAAATTCTCACCTATACTGGTTTGTAGTCCCTAAGAAAATAGAGTTTAACACCTTTCTTACAAGATTCAAGTTTTAAGGCTGCATTTCAAACCCTATGGTACTGATAAGCAGCAAAACGCATAAAACCTAAACAGACTGCGAGATACCCCGAAATTAGCTGACTGTTCTGGTTTTGGCTGCTTGAATACAGTCATTTTCACTTGGCTTCTGAGCACGAAATGGTTAAGGGAAAATCTTTAGAGAAAAAAACAAGAGATGTGTTTGTCAGAAACACAATGTCCCCTACTGCGCCACTTTGATACATGTTTTTTGACCTTTGACCTTGAAGGATGACCTTGACCTTTCACCACTCAAAATGTGCAGCTCCATGAGATACACATTCATGCCAAATATCAGGTTGCTATGTGAAGAGACATAGAAGTTATGAGCATTTTTCGAAACCTAAACGAGAAACTTAAACGCAAAGTGTGACGGAATGACAGACCGGACGGACGGACGGCCCGATTACCATATGCACTCCTTCGGGGGGCATACAAATTGATACTGAATTCCGCTCCTATCTAAGGCCTTCCTGAATTCAGAATCTGAATAGTGGTGAAGATATATTCAATAAATTTCAGTTTGGCTAGAAAAAGAACATTTTAGGGTAAGCTTTTTTTATAGATAAATTATATGCCAAAACTTTAATATGAGGGATCTTTTATGTGAAGGGCAAAGAGTAATCTCTAATGTAACAAAGTGGCATTTACTGGCCTCAGAACTTACAGGAACATTGAATTGTAAAAGCAAACATTCTTTTAGCATACCTTCATTTTGTCAATGATGAAATTTGTGCCCAGTATATTAAACTTGGCGTTGGGGTTGTCAGCATTGTATTTCTCAACCCATGTTGTTTTCCCACTGGCAGGCAGTCCCACCATCATTATGATCTGTCAACAAACAGAAAACGCCTGACATGAAGTAAAATACATTTTCTATGTAACAAGCTAATTCAAATATATTTATATCCCCGTCAAATAACTTTTGTACATGGATCTGAGCAACTTCCTTGATGTTAGGTAGAGTTCTATCAGAAACAACATTTTTAATTAACATTTTAAATACTTTACCACAGTGTGTGACCTTGACCCTGGAGACCCGAGTCTTACCTGACAGGCAGCAATTAAAATGTGAACATTTGCGGACAGTTATTACAGAATCCCTTAATGTGTATTATAGTGTTTTTCCCAGGCCATTTTAGCGTGGCGAAAAGCCACGCCACCCTCCCGGATCGCCACTCTGCCCTTTTCAAAGACAAATTTCGCCACGCGCCCTTCTTTTCAAAGGCAAATTTCGCCACGCGCCCTTATTGATAACATCTTTATTGCCTTATGACCTAACTTGGTCCGCAAAATTAGCGTCCTTCATTGTCTGTGACGCTCTGACTGTGCTTGATTTACTCGAGAGACGTCAACGTCTAATCGACTATATTAATTGAGCAGATTTAATCTATTACAGTGCTCGATTTATAGGTAGGTCTTACTGACTGCTCCAAAGCTGTGAATTAGTCATGCGTGAATAACCCCGTGTCAGTATCAATCGATAATGCCGGAGGCTTTGTTATTCCAAGCGCACTTTTCGGTCGGCAATGTGTGCTCCTCCACGATAAAATCATTACTTCGGAGACCTTTGATGAAAAACTCGATGTTATTCTCGTGGCAATTTTGCATTGCATGCATTATTCAGTTATATCAAAACATATATTTTTACGCATAATTACATTTAAAATCACAAACAAATTTATTCTTTATCGTTTTCGTCTTTCAGATAATTAGATCTAATTATTGAAATAATTACTGAGACGTATACAAATTTTACAAAATGCGAATCGCGTATACGATTTAACGTTGCTATGCGCACCTGTCACTTACATCATTTGACATTTTATCAACATGGCGGACTATACAGAGTTAAATTGTGACTGGGCAAAAATGGCAAATACCGTCGTAAATGATCGAATTAACGATGGGGATTATACATTAAGAAGGAATTAATGAATTGTCTGTGATAATCAACGATGCATAAAAATGTTTTAGATAGCAACAACATTATTTATTTAGTTGTAATCTACTCGTTGGATGTATGTCACGGAAACGAGTGTTTGCATATTGTTAGCCATCAATGTACTCGCAATGTTATTTTAAACATCTGTCAAGATTATTGTTAAAAAAAGGGATTAGCCAAACATGGTTTCATTTATATGTTAGTGGATCTGTGTATAGTCAGATTCATATGCATATATTGCTTTATTATGTTTGTCGTGCTGTACAGTTTATTGAAACAGCATGGAACTTAAATGTACATTGCAAGGTAAATATATTTATATAAATCATAGTAAGTTAAATACATCTTTTACCATTAAATGTGATTGTTTATATGTTATTTTTTCCACAACTGCTTCTGATGCGATTACATGTTTCCCCGTAATTCAGGTATTCGACGAACGTTTTTGCCCTTTTTTGCCTAAACTGCGCGCTAAAATGCCCTTTTTGAAAGTAATGAGCCATGCCCCTTTGCCCTCCTGGGAAAAACACTATATTATGTCAATACATAATAATAAATTTTGGGGAATAGCTCCTGTGCAACTTCAAAGTGCAATAGTTTTCACGAACACAGCTCTTTTCATACATGATTTTTCTTGTCTTAAGCTGAATTCCATAAAATTTAATTTATGGCTTAATTATGAATAATGACAAAAACATGTGATCTTGGACCTCAATAGTTGACCTTGACCTTGCCTCTAGGTTTATGGGTCTTGCATGTGACTCAGTCCAAAATGATAGAGTTCAACTGTGATCAACTGCATGGCTGTGGCTCATATGTTATTGGAGATTCAGCGTAAGACAAGAAAAATCATGAATGAGAAGAGCTGTGTTCGTGAAAACTACTGCACTTTGAAGTTGCACAGGAGCTATTCCCCAAAAGTGTAATTTTAGAAAAAATGTTAAATAAAAAGGGCCCTAACTTGGTAAAAAATCAATGGACTGAACGAAACTTGAACTTGATCTGTAAGTCATGTGGGTAGACTCACACATCTTAAAAAAGCAAATTCGTTGAATTGATATCCCCCGCCAATATGCTTCTGGACACAAAAGTGTTAATTTTGACACTCAAAAAAGCATTTTTTCAAGATACAAAGGGCTATAACTCCATTATTAACAGATGGTGTACAATGCCATTTGGTGTGCATCATCCTCTCATTTATATATATACTCATACCAAGTTTCAATGAAATCTGCCAAAGCACTTCCATGATATGGCTCCGGACACACAAAAAAAGCATTTTTTCAAGATATAAAGGACCATTACTTCGTTATAAACAGATGGTGTACAATGCCATTTGGCGTGCATCATCCCCTTATCCATATATATACTTATACCAACTTTAAATGAAATCTGCCAAAGCACTTCCAAGATATGGCTCCGGGCGAACAGAAAGATGGACAACGCCAAAACAATATCCCTCCGCCTATGGCGGGGGATAATAAGGTCAATATCTGAAAGTGTTTCCAAAATCATTTTGGAAAAGTGTTTAATAAATGTCCAGCCCTCTTAATTCCAGTAACCTCACAGTTCATATTCGACCTTTGACCTCCAAGTTCAAGTAACCCCACAGCCCATATTGGACCCGAAACCTCTATATGGTAGTTACCTCACAGTCAATCTTGTTCTCCGGCTGCCCTGTTCCCTTCACTCTCTCCTCTACGGCCACCTTGTCCATGAGCACATAGTCCTCCTTGATGGGGAAGTAGGGCTCCTCCTGTAACAGTTAACAATGAGCCTCACTCTGGGAAAACAGGGCTTAATGCATGTCCGTAAAATGTCGTCCCAGATTAGCCTGTGCAGTCCATCATCTAAGCCCAAACACAAATCAACGAAATTCAACTATGTCACAATTAAAACACTATAACTGTTTAAATATAATTCATAGACTGCAAACCATCTAACAAATTGAGCCTCGCACCGGGAAAAAGCGGCCTATTGCATGTATGTATAGTATCCCCCAAGATAAGCTTGTGCAGTCAGGGAAGACACCGTTCACTTTAATTGTTATTTTGTCTTTACTCAGGATGTTTCACATACCATGGCACCAAAGTTGCACTCATATGCTGTGTTCTTGGTGAGAACATGAGGGAACATTGCCTTGTCGCCAAGCTTGGTCTTCTCAACCTCAAAGCATGTGCCAAGGTCAGTTCCGTTCTTCTCGTAGGAGATCACACACGGATCAGACTCAAGGTTCTGGAAATAATCAGATTGAATGTGAAACATAAAATCAGGCACCTATTTACCTTAAAGCCATATGGCTCCTTTAGACATTTGGCTTGAACATGAAAAGTGAAATCATGCACCTATTTATCTCCTTTGGCTTGAATGTGAAACGTGAAAAATGGGCTCTTATTTCTATTAGAGCCCCATGTCTCAGAGTACAATAAGCTTGAATGTAAAACATTAAATCTGGTAACTATTTCTGCTAAAGCCATATGTCTCCTTAGTAAAAATGTTAAATCATAGAAGTTCCTGAAGATTATGTCCATTTCATGTTAAGTTTGTTTCCTCTTAATTTTTTTTCTGTTAAAAGATTGCAAAATTTTCAAAAAGTGTAATATTTTCAAGCATTAAACAAACACCTTTATGTTATAGCATTAATTCTTTTCACTTGTCACAATATATTGATAATGTTGAGAGTCAATATTTAATTTGGATCAGTAGTTCACATATTGCAGACTTTAAGTTCATCAAACTTTTACTCTTTGCCACTCAGCTGCAAAGTAAAAATGGCCATATGCAACCAGCATAAAACCCAACTAGAAACTCCCAGGCAGTTCAGATTGTATGCTGTTTGCTGCACATCAGTATCTAAGGGTTGGAAATGAAGCCTTTTAAAAAGCTTGAATCTATTTAGAACAGTCTTTAATTATCCCCACGCTTTTTGAAAAGCGTGGGGATATTGTGGTTCCGCCGTCTGTCCGTCCGTACTGGCCACTATCTCCTCCTACACTATAAGCACTAGAACTTACACACATGGTAGCTATGAGCATATGTACGACCCTGCACTATTTGGAATTTTGATCTGACCCCTGGGTCAAAAGTTATGGGGGTTGGGGTGGGGCAAGGTCAGAGATTTTCACTCATTTTTTTTTATGTTTTTTAACATTAACTTCTTCATTTCTACACCCATTTACTTCAAATTGATACTGAACATCTCTTATGACAATACGGTCACTCTCAACTATGCATGGCCCTATTACCACCCCTGGGGCGCCCCGCCCCCATAGACCACGCCCACCCAAAATTGCCTTTTAATATAACTTCTTCATTTCTACACCGATTTACTTCAAATTGATACAAAACATCTCTTATGACAATACGGTCAATCTCAACTATGTATGGCCCCATTTCCAACCCTGGGGCGCCCTCGCCCACATAGACCACGCCCACCCGAAATAGCCTTTAACTATAACTTCTTCATTTCTACACCGATTTACTTCAAATTGATACTGAACATCTCTTATGACAATATGGTCAATCTCAATTATGCATATCCACATTACCAATCCTGGGGCGCCCTCGCCCACATAGACCACGCCCACCCAAAATTGCCTTTTACTGTAAATTCTTCATTTCTACACCGACTTACTTCAAATTGATACTGAACATACCTTATGACAATACGGTCAATCTCAACTATGCATGGCCCCATTATCAACCCTGGGGCGCCCCCTGGGTCAAACATGCGGTGTGGAGATACGAGTTGGCCTCTGTCGCGCCATTTCTAGTTTTATTTGATTTTCTAAGGGACTACAAACTGGTCAAAATGTTTATTTGAGTGCAAAGTTTTTTTGGTTCAAATTCAGGGTTGGTATTGGCCATATTTCCAATGGCAAAACTATATATTTTTGCCAATGGGCCCTAAATATTCCGAATTGAGGGTTAAAAAAAATCTCAACATTTAGTTCATCGCTCATCCAGCTCTATCAAATAACCTGAGTAAATATAATATTGAAAACATTTTTATTCTCAAATTCGAATCATTTGTAAGCAAAACAACAACAGCAGAGCTCCAGATAAGAGTCGTATTTTCGTAATTACGAATTATTTTCAAGTCTGTTACGTATTTATTTTAAAATCTTGTCGTACCATTAAGAATTACAAAATCAAGTTACGAATATTATTTTTACATCAGTTTGTATCGATACTTATTGAGTTCTTTTCTCGTATTAAAGATTTTTTCGGTCCTTATATAGAATTGTTATCGGGTTTTTGTTAAACAAAGCGCATTTTTCCAATAAAAGCGGCGTATACAGTCTATCCGTCAAAAAACAATGGCGGCGCCCAGAGAGCGTCCTAAAAACCTGCAAAGCGTGCAAAAACACGCTTTTAACATATTGTACGCAAAGTGAGCCGAAGTTGAATGTTAAAAAAGACATTATAGAAAAGATCTTATACGATGTTGTATGTTCAGTTGCTGACACAATCGGAAAAGCTAAAAAAAACGCGACACGACGGGTCCAAACTTAAACAAAAAAAAACATTGAACAAGTGGATGGGACAATCCCGTGGCTAATCATTGAGAAGATTGAAAGGGAGACCCATTTTAATTGTGAAATATGTAAAAAAAAAATCATCGAAGGCATGCAATCTAAGCACAGTTTGAGCATGTGAAGGTATTTGTATAATACTGAATAGACACTGTTAAACTCGTGTAAATAAAGTTGCAAGTATGTTTATTTTGATTTTTTGCATGAAAATAACCATTATTATTTATTTTTAGGTCATTTAGAAAAGTTAAGAATTATTTTCCAAAACTTTGTAGTAACGTTAAGAATAAAATTTCAGAGTTAAGAATTCTTTTTGAAAATCTGGTAGTAACGTTAAGCATTTCACAAAACCTTATCTGGAGCTCTGAACAGCAACACTAATTTCCAAATGTTAGTAAAATTGCTGTGATTTTTCCCAATCCAAAATTACAAGGCCATATTCCCGAAATGGTGAAAAAAACACTGAATTGGTAAAGGGTTAAATCCACAACTTACTAGATAAGCTGTAATGACATCCCCAACAGTGAACTGCTCCCCATAGTCCACGAAGTTGAGATTGGTTGAGGCCTTGCCAGTGCCTCCATAACCATAGGACAGCTCCTCTTCTCCTGTAACAGACACAGGTTCATTTGCCTCATACCAAAATGGGTCTTAAGCCTAAAAGGGCAAGCATAGCTCCAGGCCAGGCTGCGAATTCACACAGGCTGGTCAGAACCTACGCTGTCCACTTCTGAGACATTTGCAAGGATGGATCAGTAACTGATAGAAGTTCATTTGCCGAAGAGAGCTTATTAATGAAGAATGACAAATGAACCGCATTATGCAAAAACGGGTATTATGCCACATGTGCCCAGCGTACCTCCAGTAAAGCCTATGCATTCACATAGACTGGTCAGGATCTACACTGTCCGCTTATGAGACACAGAAACCTAGCGTGACTTAATAGCGGACACTTTTTCCTGACCACAACTGACACTGGCAGCATATGGCAAATGACCCATTTTTGCATAACACTATTAAAATGTTTATGATTTGATAGAAAATGTGTTTAGCAATTCAGGGAGCATGGACATTGTTTAACAGAGATGGCTTTTATAAATGTTCGTTAAATGTTGGTCAGAGATTGACCCTAGGAGGCAGGGTTATACAAACCAAAAGTGAGCAGTTGATCGATGTTTCTACAAATGTCCACCTCACAATATATGGAAATAAAAACATAGCTAGGCAGGATTTTTTATTTCAAGGGCAAAAACAGTATGTTTTTAAAGACTAAAAATCTTTAGAAATTTATATATTATTCTGCAGAGGTAAGGTTATGCTATAAAATGAAAGACACCTGAAACAGCAACTATTCCCTATCCCATAACAAACATGATGCCTACAAACACTGAATATCACCTACCTAACAGCATGTTGTTATCATCGGTAGACCAGCCCACTCGCAGGACATGTGGATTAGCTTCATCGGCTTCAAGATGTTCCACCTCCAAATTCTCTGTTAGCTGGAGGTAAAGAGAACAAAACATTTAGGTTTCAGAAAATAATTCTTTAATACATATAGTATTTTTTTTCCATGCCATCAAATTGCAATTAACACATACTTGATGCATGTAAACTCATTAACATGTCTTGTGACATTGTGAAAACTAGTTATGTTTTATGACAGGACAATTCTTAAGTACTTCATACAATGTATTTATGAATGTAAGATCAGCATTTTTTGAAGAATATTTTACATTTGATTTATCATACTGAGGTATATAATAAATGGAATATTACACGACTGTGGTGTTCCAGCTAGTTATATCGCCCTCCATTATATGACATAGTTTTCCAATCACCTTGCGTCTCGCACATCACACAACCAAGTTGTGTGATACAACCCTACAGAAAACCACATTCAAGTAATATTCCAAATATATCTACATATTTACTATGATAGTTTACATTACAAAGCCACGTATCTGGTCTGTTCCTCAGCATATTGAGCACTTACTTTCACTTGATATGCCACTTTGCCTCCTTTGACCCCGTATGAAGCCCTAGCTCCAGCCCAGATCATGGCAAAACCTCCATCAGTCGCAGGCTTGCCACACAGGCCGTTCTTGCTGATCTTCAAAAACAGGTCACTGTTGTCTGAAACAACAACATTCAAATGTTAGAAAGATATTTTCATAAAATTGTACAGCTCAAGAATAATAAGCCGGGGAGAGACATTCCCTTCTTACTTTCAAGTTTAATGACTCCATCTCTCTAAAATATTTAGTCAGACTATCTTACAAATTTTCTTAATGGTGTGACATTTTGATTTCCTACCATAAATCGTCTACACTCAGTTATTCAAGTGTATGTCTTAACATTTAGCTTCCACCTTTAAATCCGAGAACAGTGCTGTGACCTCTATGTGCTATAAAGGCTACATTTTGTCCATATAAAAAGCTCAAGGCATTCACTATACACAACAACAATAGAGCACTTACATTTGTCCAATGACACATGCGTCCATTCTTTCCATGTATCATCTTCTGGTTCAATGGGAGAGCGACTGAAAATTGCAATTCATAACACATTGGGCATTATTTTTTTTTACAGAAACTTTAAATATTCATTCCTTCAAACAGGAATGATACCAGTAAGAACTTTCTATTTTAACCAACCCCATATTATGAAATATGCATCATTTAAAACCAAAAATTGAAAAAACCTACCACGTGTTAACATGCATCACAATTAATTACATCTTAAATACAACCACATAAAACCTAAGGTATTTTTTACACTTACGGTCTAAACTTTTTCTTGTCCTGAGTTTTGGATTTTTCACTTGACTTCTCACTGGAGCGGTCATTAGATTTCTCGCGCTCGTGGGATTTGGATCGGGACCTGCGTCTTCCCCTTCGTTCCCGTGGTGAACGTGACCTTGATCGAGACTTGGAGCGAGATTTCGAGCGGGACCTTTGCCTCTTCTCACCTCGATCTGTCACGACACATCAAGAAATAATCACTGATCAAAGTATTAATAAATTAAATTTGTGTTTTTTACAATTTCACCTTGATAGCTTATTTTTACCTCAGTTACCTTAGTAGAACATTGATGGCAAGATAGTATTTACTATATCATGATCTGCTGATGATTTAAAATTTTGGGGTTTTCCAATGATATAAGACGAAAATTGAATCAAGACTTTGCAACCAGAGCCAAAGCATGCAAAAATGTTTCTCATGTTTCTCATGCCATATACAGCCAGCTTAGCTCCATGAGCTACCCTGCCCACAAACACATGCATGGCTAAATAGTGAACAGGGTAGCTCCTGACCAAATGCAGCAAATGGTATGTGACCTATTTTGCAGGATGCACCTCATATACCCCTTTACCACTTAGATACGTATTTTCACGCATGTGTAGTCCCATAGAAAGTTATATTAAATTAAATACCTTTTTAACTAAATTTAAGTTTTAAAGGCTTCATTCCCAATCCTTAGTTACTGATGGACAGCAAACACCATAAAACCTGAACAGACTGCGAGTTACTCACAGGCTGTTCTGGTTTTATGCTGGTTGCACATGGCCATATTCACTTTGCTTCTTATGGGGGAAAGGGTTAAAGAAGGTTTTGTTTGAGGCACTGCTCACCATTATCATGGTCGGGTTTCTCCTCCTCCTCTTCTTCCATTTTGACACCATTTTCATTCACTTTTTCTTCTGGCTAAAATTAAGTTGAGGGATTATTGTAAATTTTATACAACACAGAAACAGATTATGCCAACCTAAAGAATGGTAGACTTGATGACTGTTAGATGGGCAATCATTGGCAGTGACTTTTGGAAAGCTTAACCAAATAATTCAAGTGTTAAAACAGGCCAATAATTTTATTAAATTTGAGTTGAAAATGGCACCAATATCTGCCCCCAATCATTTATCTTAAATATACAAATATTTATGTAGAATTGTATAAATGGCTCCACCCATCATCACGTACTAAAACAGATTTGTAAACAACATTTTGAATTAATTCTGCCAATGACTTTTTGCTTCTTATATTTCATGTAATAAAATCATGTCTATTACTATGGAGAAAAATAGGGATGCCTACCTCATGCTTTGTCTCAGTCTGATCAGGCTCCATTTTTTCCTCCTGATTAGCTTCCCAACCCTCGTCTGCCTCATGTTTAACAGCCTGGTCTGTGTCCATCTGGTCATCTTCTTTATTGAATAGAAAATTTAGTTACACGTACTTATCTAATAAATTTTACGAAGCATAATGATGGTTTTATAAGACAAACTACTTCAAGAATGAGATATCCAGGTTTTTTTCTTTAGAACTTTGCCTTTTAATAATTTCCCTCCAATTCTTCAATTCTTTTCGTATACAAAATATTATATTTATTTCAATAAAATATTTTTAATGACCTAAGCATGTTTAAACCAAAAAGATGATTTAAACATCCACTTTTTTTTGACTGAACACGATTGTTTAAATAATTCCCCCAAACAAAAAATCTCTGCATCAATCCACACCATGGAAAACACATTTACAGTGTGAACAAAAAATATTCAACAAGATTATTTGTTTATCATGTTTTTCATGAAAACATTTTCAACACTAAGGGTACATATTTTAAATGAAAATGTTTAAGAAATTTACAAGCATAATTTGCCAAGTCATCACAAACGCAAACTTTCCACCATACACTGTGCATCTCACTCACCAGGTTTAGATTCCTCCTGATCCTCCTGTTCTGTGACTGGCATTTCCACAGGCTTAGAGTTCTCTTCCTCCTTAGGCTCTTCTTTCACTTCTTCTGGACTGTCCTCTTCCTTTACTTCTTGAACAGGCTCTTCAAAAGGAGCCACATCATCTTCCGGCTGGTCATTGGCTGACTCACTTTCATCAGCAGGCACCTGGTCCGCTTCAGGTTCTGCATCAGGCTCTTCAGTTTCTGACAAACTTGGTGCCACCTCCTCAACTACAGGTTTGTCATCCTCTGGAACCTCCTCTGGAACAGGTTTTACAGTTTCTACTGGGGCTGGTTCTTGTGGTTCCTCCTCCTAATGTAAAACAATTTATAATATATAACAAGGGACAAAATTGTCACAAAACCAGGTTTTCATTGTGAAAAAAAAATCTGATAAAGGGAGAAAACTCAAACTGAACTTTTGAAATGACCAAAAAAAATTAACCCCCTTTGTAATTTTTTTTTTTTTTAAATCTATTTTTAGTCGTGGCGACCTTGACATTGGAGATATTGACGTGATTCTTTCGTGGGACACACCGTCCCATGATGGTGAACAAATGTGCCAAATGATTTTAAAATCTCACAATGAATGACATAGTTATGGCCAGGACAAGCTCATTTATGGCCATTTTTGACCTTTGAACTCAAAGTGTGACCTTGACCTTGGAGATATCGACGTAATTATTTCGCGCGACACACCGTCCAATGATGGTGAACAAATGTGCCAAATGATTTTAAAATCTGACGATGAACGACATAGTTATGGCTCGAACAAGCTCATTTATGGCCATTTTTGACCTTTGAACTCAAAGTGTGACCTTGACCTTGGAGATATCGACGTAATTATTTCGCTCGACACACCGTCCAATGATGGTGAACAAATGTGCCAAATGATTTTAAAATCTGACAATGAACGACATATTTATGGCCCGGACAAGCTTATTCCGCCAGCCCGCCAGCCAGCCCGCCCGCATTCGCCAATCTAATAACCAGTTTTTTCCTTCGGAAAACCTGGTTAATAAATTTAGTGTATAATCTAGAAGGTCATATCAACATGGCAATTAGGGTTGTCCCAATTAAACAGTAAACAAGTGTTTTGTGATAAGCATACATTGTGGTTCATTGTATCAAGAGTCCTACAGCTGATTTATTTGGACACTCATAGTTCTTGAACATTCTGAAATGGGTTGACTTCCGGACTCCAGGTTTTAAATCAATGACCTGAAGTTCTATTTTGTTTATAATTTGCAAACCAGACAAGGCAACTTTACCTGAGAAGACTGTTGTGATTCACCAGCTTCCTGCGAGCTTTCATCCAGACTCTGAGAGGTATCTGCATCACCATCCATGGAGGTGTCAATCGATTGACTTGAAGCATTGTGATCTCCACCTGACAAGAATGATTCATGAATAAGTAATAATGTAATAAATTACTTCACAATATAATACATTGTACCTTGAGGAATTTACCTTCATTTGACAATTATAAACGGTCTGTTTTATGGTTAATTTAAAAACATCAATTTGGTGTCTGATAAAAAAATACAGAGCTCTGAGCAAGTGGGAACTTTTTGTTCAAGTGCTTGTTCAGCTCTTATGGCGTTTATCTCAGGGCTCCCCCTGGCCCAAAAATTTCTGTAGCCAACATTTTAGCCAAATGGATTTTTTTGTAGCCAAATTTAAGAAACTGTAGCCAAAGTTTTAGCAAAGCATTCGGAACCGCCTGTTGTAAGTCTAGCTACAGGGGTGTAAAAGAAGAAACTGCAAAACGAAGCTTTAATATGTTTAAAATTTATGTCCGAAATCATAACAAATTACGTTAAAATATATACCATAGATTTTGCCACTCATGAAGGTGGTATAATACATGTACAAGTAAAATTCTCTTAGGCATTTTTTTAAACGGAACATACGAGTTTTCTCAACTGGTTTTATCATTTTTATTTCATTGTTGTTTCGTGTGCTGTTTTATCAGACTTTTTCACCGTTGTCAATATTCTTAAATCTGTGTAAGTCTATACCGATGTTTTAAATTGTTGTCGACTCGATAATAGCTTACAAACATGCCCTGAACCAAACAAATGTCTGTGCGTAGGTTGGCTACTGACCATAACTCAACCAAATAATTAAGAAATAATTTGTGTACGGTAAAGTTTGTTGTCAAATAACACACGGCCGATAGTTTAGATGCGTAGGGATCAAATCACGAGAGCAAAGCATTTGAAACCACGCATCTTATTTTCCCGGCGTGGGTTATTCAACAACAAACTATAAAGTACACGAATTATTTCGATTCTAACATTGTTTTACTAAAGATTTATACAATTAATATTATTTTTCTTGTGTACTATTCTATGTGAAGTTCCGCACATAAAAATAACTTTCGGCTGTTCTGTCGATCAGATCCGCGACTTTCATTCATAATTATATTACCGGAATATTACGCTGGTGGAAAATGTATCGGCATGTTTAATTTAGTTACAGCGAGTGCCATTGTGTGACTAAGTTGATAATTCGCTAACGGCTTTTACTCAAATTGTTCTAAATCGGCAGCAATCTTTAATCAGATGTAATTGTTTATTTAAGCCGATAAGATGTACGGTTACTCTGTTGTTTTGTTTTCACACCAGTCAGTTTCCTTTGTCTCGAGATCCGGTTCTGACAGGTGTAAATGCAGACTGCGTATCAATTTTGCGGGTCAATAACACGGTGATGTATTGAAGCACAGTCTACAGCTGAAAGAGTTTACTATTTGGGATGGCATTTGTCAGGAAAATAATCGTTTGGCTAAAACGGCCAGCGAACGATTTTTTCCTGACAAAAATCGTTCGCCGGAAGCTTTCGCCAAACGATTATTTTATTCGCCGAATTTGCTAAATTTTCGCAATTGGCGAATCTGGCGAACGGCAGCGGGAGCCCTGTTACTGCTGTCATGGGATGCGTTTACTATAAAAGTTATGCATTTTTTTAGAATTATTACTTTTAATTATTACTGCTTGCATCCTTAGTGCATACAATTACAGCAGCAAACAAACTCTTTGTCACCTGCACTGTAAGGCAAAGAAGGCTCATTTTCCACCAGTGTTACAATTATTTGCAGGTTTGATTGTTTGCATAAGAAGAAGCTCAGTATAGGCAAAGCAAAAGGCCTAGCTAAGCTTGTTTTGATATGCAGGTTTTTTTTTTTTAGAAAAAGGGGAAGACGCTGGACGCTGGGTAAAAGGGGAAAATCGAGCGCGAAAGAGACATATTTGGGGAAAAAATAAAAACTGTTCATTTCAATGTCTATAACTCACCTACAGACTTCAGTTTTTTTTAGAAAAAGAGGCATGTCTCTGACCTTTTTGTTCTTAAACACATGAACAAGTATGATTTTAAAGTCAAAGTCATAAAGAAAGTTGCAGGGGTAGATCTAAAAATGGGAGATGTTTTCAACTGGGGCCTGGGAACGATGTCAATATTGTGATTTCAATTTCATGATGAACGGGTTGACGATCTGAATCTGCTACAGGATTGGAAAGGAAAGGTGCGGCAGCTGCCGATTGTCTACTTTCACTTTCACAATAATCCGACAGTATTAATCGATGTTGATTACATGTACCTCCGAATCCTATGTTAGCATTTCCGATCGCCAAAATCGCCAAAGGCGATTGAATCTTTTAGCTGGCGATTAAAGTTTAAAATGTTAATGAAAATGGCGATTGCAAAAACCCTGATATTTCTCTATAAGTATATAATATTCCCTACTTTTAAAGAGAACTCCGTACCGATTTCCACATGTAATCGCCATAAAAGCTCCAGGTGGTAATAGATAGTCCATTGATAAGAGATAACCGGATGCCCGTATCGTATATTCAAGCCACATAACACAGTCATGTATGCTGACAGATGCATCACGGGAAATTTTCGGGTAACTTTCCAGTCGCCAAACTGTGATATTTAACGTCCAATCGGTTACAAGAATGTTTATGGAGGCTGAGTTATATAGCGATTATTATTTGTGATTGACGTCGGTCACATAGTAAGCGTTTATCGCAGGTTTATTAACAATGAATCACAGTTGTAGCATTAATACGTGATATAAAACCGGTAAATAAAGCAGTACATTAAAGGCGGTTTCGGGCATCATCATCACACCTATTTACCGTACTGTAAACAATCATTAATTATGAGAAGTTAATTTCAATTGGTGAGCAGTGTAAAATTACTTACGGCGAGTAAGTTGTGAAAAACAAAACCCGTTAATAATTTGATGCGGTAACAAATTAAATCCAGTGCATGTATATTTTATCATGTCTATTTGTAGAACTGATTTACACCGTATTTCTACAGCCACGTGATTATAACTATTAACTATGCATTATTAATACCGGTATGCCATGTAAAACCCGTGTTATAAGAAAGAGCGCGAAATTATTGCTGTCGTCTGCAATGACAAGTTCTACGCATGCAAAGCAAGACCCACCCAATCAAAGACCGGGGCATATCTGAAAGTTCTAACATTGTATACTGTTTATGCCAGTGCATGAAAATAAATATAAATGAAAAATAAAAAAAACATTAAATCAGTGTCCGACAAATCCATTGCCCGGCGCCCGGGGGCTACCGAAATTTTTCATTGGGCTACTGAAATTTTCCAGCTGATGCCCGCCGGGCTACTATAAATCTATAAGAGCGGTAGCCCGGTTTATTGACAGACATACGTAGAATAAACACGCTGACCATGTGTTTGTACACTGTGTATTGCTTATAATCCGATAACAAAGTGCAATCAATTATCTAATCAGTCACCGATCACTTGCGGTTATGTCGTAAACAGTAACAGTGTATTTTAATCATCCAATCAGAATCAACATTTTTCGTCTGCTAATAATATAATGAGAGCCGGTTGGATAGTTGGCGCACATGATGCAACATCATTTCGCAGTTTGGAATTCTTTGTTAACCGCAACAATGAGTAATAGCGACAACGTTTTTGATGTCGTTAAATATCCAAGGACGCCGAACTTTAAATAAATCAAAACAATAGCGGATTCTTCAAAACGGTAACGAAACCGAAAATGAATATTAATAACAACAGTGTGAACGCGGTTAACACCTGCTTATTAGTTTTCATTGTCAATTAATAATTGGATTAGTCGACTGTTAATAAATAATCCCATATATGCCCGATTTATATTTTTAAAACCAAATTATGGATGGGTAATATAGACGATAAGAGTCATAAACACAAACGTTTGAAATTTTCTAAAGTGTCAAATGAATTTCGGCATATGGTTCTATTTAAAGATATGATGAAATAAGCTCCCAATCTGGACCGTTGTATTGCAACATGAGTAAATAACCTGCCACGGTTTGCACGCGTTGTGTACAGCTATTTTAGGTTACAAAATTCTACATTAAATAAATGAATTTCTTTGTCCATATAAAAAGCGTGCGAAAATTGGCGTGGGTGTATTTATTTGGTAATAAAAATTTCGTAGCGGGTACGACATTGGGATCATTTAATTTCCATTAAAAGTTTCGTTGTGAATTTCAACTAAAGTACCGGGGTATCTCGCGAATTATTTGGCATTGACATTTCCTCTTAATAAAATATCATGTAAACACGCTGTATCGTTACCGTTACGCTGTATCAGTTCCTTCATTATTGAAACAATTACCGGGTATTGTATTGCATACTGACTGCACACAAGCGTCGTAACATACGGATGCAATACGTAAATTTGGACAGTACTTAAAGTCGGACACAAGTAAATAAATGATTTAATGCTCTTGGTTTCTTGAAACTCGGTATTTGTTGTTAAAAAGGGCAATTGCATTGATTAACACCATACGAGTCAATCGTATTGATCATCTAAACGCTTTATTTACGTTTCCGACTTACCGTGCTGTTCGAATTTAAGTACACATACATGTGCACATACATGTAATATCTACATGTAGTATATGATTTTCTTTGGTACATTTACATTTAAGTACACGGTGCCTGTACTGTAACATTAATTTACGATATTGACTGTGTACATCAGACTACTTGCTGTATCATGTATATGTATGTATACATATTATGTATAATTTTATATAAATTAAAGAAATAAAATTAAGATGAAAACCTGCCTCTTATCATTTTGTAGGAAAATTTTATGGGCTACCAAATATTTGTATTGGTAGCCCAGTGGGCTACCTGAAAAATAAGAAATTTGTCGGACACTGATTAAATTATTTGATTTCAGGTAACAAACAATTTATTTAAATGTGACTTCACTGATAATTTAATACAGTCATTGTTGATACCTATAGATTCATGATAATGATTATGTCGTTCATTGAGCAGATAAGGTTATAATGTGGGTCGTTATCGTAGTGCTGAAATTTGGCTACTAATTTTTTTTCCTTAGCGCCAACCTAGGAATCCTGCTGGGTTTCAACGGTTTTTGATGATTCATTCTTAAAAAATGCGTCAACGCAATTAATATTTTCCGAGTCCGAACGTTTTATTTTGTTCGTGTATGAACGCCAATTGTGAGACTTTTTTCTTATTTGACGTTTAATTTTTCTTGGCTTTCACATAACCCGGATGAAAATTCGACTGGATTCCGGTAATTAATCGACAAAACACCCTTCTCGCGCAAGACCGGAATCCAGTAAAATAGTCACATTATAATACGATTAGTTGCCCGGTTTCCATGACGTAATTTAAGAGCTATATATAGAATCACTGGGATTCCCAGATTTGAGTGTTCGTCGGGAGAGAGAGAAAGAGCGAGATCGTTGTACATGGTACAAATTGGATAAGTGTCGACTATCCAAAAGAAAAAAAAACATTTCTTTGAGGGTAAAATATTATATTTTGGTGAAAAATTATATTTTTGGAGGGGAAATTGTATTTTTAGGGGAAAAATTCTGGTAGGGGAAGACGCCGAATATCGGCGTCACTTTCTTAGTAAAAAAAAAACCTGATATGACAGTATATGCACATAACGTTATTTTTATGTATTGCGGACCAGTAAAATGGAGCGCGATTGGTCATTGTTGGCTACTCTTACTCTACAATGTACCCCGAGTAAGGAAAATATTCTTAAAAGTACACAGCAAATATTAGACTGTACCCAGTTTTCCAGCCCAAAATACAATGTTGTGACACATTACCAAACAATTCTCTATTAACACAACCTGCCACAACATGCTTTTTTAGCACAAATTTCGGTAATATAGAGGCTATTTTTCAGAATATCTACATAAATATGGACATAATTCATTTGAAAAAAATGAGCCAACAATGACCAATTAAGTGTTAGTATTCCTGGCTACGTCATGTATATTTTCTGCACCTGGGTTACAATAACGTATACTTAAGAGTACCCGGGGTACTTTTAAGAAGTACCAACAATGACTGATCAAGCTAAAAAAATTGAGATTACTGGTGAGTTATAAAACAAAGCTCAGTGACAGCAAAAAAAAAATTAAAACTAATTTTTCAATAATGCATTGATTTACATCATATGGAATGTATATTTATCGCAAAATTTTGTTTAATTTCACATATATAATCTTGTCAAATCGCAATAGAGTAGTAGGACAAAGTGACAGACACCTTTTAATGCTTTCTTCAACCTCGAAATGAGAACTGCCTTTTTGCCCTTTGTATCTAGACCCCTGGAACGCAATTCATCTTGCAACTCGGCGACTTTCAACTTGTCGAGCTTCGTTGGGTCAAGTTCACTCATATTGTTAAGGAATTATGACATCAAATCATTAATAATGCAAAAATCGGCGCAAACAAATTCAACAACAATGTGGTTATAAAATGGCGGAAGTTGTGCGTGGGTATTACAAAATCGAATTTCTTTTGGACGAAAAATTGAAAGGTTTAAATATCGGACACACGGTGTCTTACATCGCGGTATTCTGGTTTCTATCTTAGACGCTTATCTAAGTTAAATCCATAAATTGAAAAGTTGGATAAAGATTTTTGCCCAAGTTTATGTATTTTGAGTTTAATAATTTCGCACTGATAAAGATCCCTTTGAAAGATTCGTGGCGATACTAAATGAAGATATATCTCGATTGTACATACCACTGATCGAGTGCCTATAGTCAGTCAGCCACACACACAAAATTGATCGGACCGAGAACGAAGATTTAGTGCTCTATTGGTCGATTAAATATTCATCTTTTTGGGCAATTGTAAATACAAGATACAGCAATACAAGATACAAACTTTTATTTCAAGTCGGTTTACAATAAATAACAGTTTAACATTAGCTATGTATAGCTATTGACCGACACATACAAAGGTAATATGGTTATGTACAAGGCATAAATAAATAAATAAATTTCATATTTCTTGTTATAATATCAAGGCATATTCAGTTTACTAACAAAGCACATGATAATAACTTAGCAACTATAAAATAACTTGGCAACTATATAATAACTTAGCAGCTATATAAAAGATATAAACACATATAAAAAAGTAAGCTTGTAATTAAAACATAATTATTTACTTAAAGGATTTACAATAGTTATGATGAGAGAATATTTACTTAATAATGATTAAGCTTATATATAAAAAAGCATATATCACAGTGTGCATGAAACATAAAAAAACAAGCAAGCAACAAACAGCCAAAATTTTAGCAACTTAAACAAGCAAGCAACAAAAGGCCAAAATTTAAGCACTTACATATTTAATGAAAGTATATTTTACTTAATAATGATTTAACTTACATATTTATATTAAAATCAGGTTCGTTGCATGAGTAAAAAGAAAAGCGTATTTCACAGTGTGCATGCAACACAAAAGCAAGCAAGCAACAAAATCTAAAAAAATTAGCAACTTAAACAGGCTAGCAACAAGAAGCCAAATAAAAAGATTTGTTTAAGCAGCTAACATATTTAATAATCAGTTTCGTTGCATGAACAAGCATATATCACAGTATGCATGAAAACATGGAGCATGCAAGCAACAACAACAAAGCCAAATTTAGCAACTATGTTTGATACATGCACTAGGAGCAGCGGCAGCTCTCACCGTCCCATGAGCTAACCAAACTGGAGAACTGGTTGTAATGCAATTGGTCCCTGAAATGTTGGGGGAGAGAGTTCCACAGTTTGGCAGCCCCGAAACGGAAAGAGTTGATGCCGTAAGTTGATGTCCTTACTTGGGGGATTTCAGCAGTTCTGGTGTATCTAAAAGAATAGGAATTGGATTTAAGATTTACAAGGTCATTAAGATAAATGGGAGTTTGATTATTGACTATCTTAAATGTTTCCAAAATAATTGATCTTAGTCTCCTAATTTTAAATGAACGCAATTTTGACTTATTCAATAAATCGTCATAAGTTGAAACATAATCGTCATAAATAAATCTTAATGCTCTCTCTCTTGAATTTTTCCATTTTCTTTGTATTTACTTCTCCACAGTAATGCCTAACTACAGGACAATAGTTAAAACTAGATAGGATAAAAGAATGATAGATGGTAAGTTTACCTAATTTACAAAGGTGTTTTCCAATTCTTATCAAAACATTTAATTGCCTTGAGGCTTTTTTTACATATGTTAGATATATGGCTATTAAATTTAAGTTGAAAGTCAATTTTGACACCTAATAATTTTACTTCTTCATCACATTTAATAGTATGATTATTTCCAAGATTGAAGGATGTAACATGTTCTCTAGATTTTTTCCAATGGCAAATTCTTGAAATTTATCTGTGTTGGCTTGCATTTTATTGTTTGAAAACCAAGCTATTAATGTTTTGCTATCTTCTTCAAGAGTACTAACAACGTCTGTTAATGTGAAATTTAAATGTAAAAATATAGTTTTTAATTATGTCATATATTATTTATTAAAAAACCGCAATCAAACCGATTAGTAAGGGGTAATGTATTATGTTATAAACGGTAATGTCAAATCAATAAAAAAAAGTACAGGTACTTGCCTTTATAAAATTCATACATTTTTTTCTAAAATCAATTAATGACTTTATGTGAAACTGAACATTCGATGAAAAGTATGTAAGGATTTAGCCGGGCCATACAATGTCGGGGGTGGAGGCGGTGAAAATGGACAGATTGACCTCTGTCGTGAAAAAAATCGTCCGATGGTAACGTTTGTTAATCGTAAATGGCTTAAGTTTGCTGTTTCCACTAAAGTTCATTTGTTCAATAAAGTCTTGCATGAATTCAGTAAATATTCCGTGCAAAAGGTTCTTGAATAATAATAATAAAAGATTAATACATATCAGCCTAAGTTACGCTATAAAATTGTCAATAGCCAAATAAAACAGGTTATATGGCTTTTTTATTGATGACGATGCCTCATTTATTAGATTTTTCGTTTGCCCAGTTTTATGTTGGAAGGCTTTTGAACTTTTACAGTGTGATACACATTTTGTAATCTGTCAACGTAGTATTGATATGTTTTCGACTTCAGTGTAATTGTAACACGTAAATGGGACACAAACCGTTATCACATTATACAAATCCTATTTTGTTATGCTTGCACGAGACATAAAACGGACATGTGGTTATTTGGTGTCAATTAACTATAGCGAGTTTTGTCTATTTTATTAGGTCATGTCGTAAATTAAGAGCAAATGAAAGTTAAATTTATCTTAATGATATCTGAATACTGTCGTGTTATAAACTGAGATCCAAATCCGGGTCTACTTTTCCGTATTGTCTGTGTTTCTATACATGTATGTATAGGTTTTTTTTTCAGTTAACTATAACATATCAAATAACACTCGTTTTTATCTTACTCAAACGTGCAAAAACGTTTTGGCAGAGAAAAGCAAAAACACACAACACAAATGCAAACGTTGATTAGTGTATATGTCACATGCAAAATCTAAGGTGCCATGTTTAAGGACGTCACACTTGAAGGACTTTGTATGCATTTGATGCCGATGCATTTTCACTGCATACTCATTTACGAGGATGACTGTAATTCAATAATAAGCAACTTTTGATATACTGCAGGTAACTTAGGAAAATAGCTAGTTTTTGGCCTGAGGCGTAGCTCCAAGGCCATAGTAATGATATCAATTTCTGAGCCTATCTGAATTGGCTGGCTGCCAAAAACCAAATTCCCAAAAGTCCGATTTAACAACTTTATTCGTACGCACTAAAATGATTCTTCGCAGATCTCAATAACCCGCCTTGTAAATACAAAACATCACTATATAGCATGACAGTGTCATAAAAATGTAAAAACATATTATTGAAGCAAAATTGCTGAGCATTGGCTACGACATAGTTTTTATTGTTTACATATTCATGCGAGAATAAGTTCCTCACTTGACGGTCTAGGCCAAAAAGAAACGAGTGTTTACGGAGACAGTAAGAATAAAAAATTCTGAGACATTTTTTGAAGACCTTATATTTGGTATTTATAAACATGTTTTAAAATAGTGTTATTTTATTTTGCGTTAACAAGGCATGCCAGAAAAAATAAATGAAAAACAACAACAACAAATATTCACGATTATTATCGGAAATAGACGAAGTAACCGGATATGGTATTTCACTGCGCAGATCGAGCGCGCAATTCGAGCGCGAAAAGTTCTACGTGAGACAAAGTACACAATCTGTACACCGTTCATTATCGGGGTAAGTGGATTTTCTTTTGTATACACATTACAAAGGAAGTATGAGTGTTTTCCTGATCTGTTAACTATGTAATAAAAAGCTTATTTAGGCTATTGAAAGTTATTTATTTGACGCCAACAATAACAGTTTTTTGCGGTCATTTTGTTGTTGTTGTTTATCTTCACCGCCTATGTAGACGAACCTCTACCAGATCTGTAGAGTTGAACAAAAGGTTATCGTTTCCACCACCAGTATCGTGTAGTCCTCCACCGTCTATGTACACTGTAGTATATACACAATTTTTTTATTTTCTTACAGTCTCTGAGCTTCTGCACTCAATCGCTAGGGTCAATCCGTATAAATTCGGACAAAGGAAGAAATTCGGACAATACTTCTTCCCAATCACACTAAATCTAGCCACAGGCCTTCAGTGCCTACAGCGCTTTGATTTTAGTATCACAGTGTCTTGGGTCAACAGTTCTTTACATTTATGCAAACGAACATCAATGTCGATTGTAAACATGCTAATTAAGCTTCCTTAGCTGTAATGGTAGAAATTCTCATAATGTTTGAAATGCCTTTAACTATTTATTCATTTTGATAAACATTTACTTGTACAGCTATTTGCATTTAAAACACTTCTGACAGTAACATTAAGAAATGTGATACAATAAAAACCATCCTTTTCTTTAATTTCATCTTGATTTTCATGGTTATCTGCAGTATGCCAATTACCGGTATCCATCATCACTAACGTTGGGTACATGGATATGCAAACAAAACTGCATAGACTTGAACTGTATACATATTCTTTCATTTATTAGACTATTTGTTTCCCAACCAAACCTTATTTATCATAACTTTTAAGATATTTATATTAAAATACCTTGGCAAAAAATGTTAACATTGCTGAGTTGGTGAAACGTGTTTCAAAACTGAAGAGCCATAATGAAGCGCATATGATTCCCAATAAGAGGTCCAATAATAAAAAGTAAAATAGAAATAAAATTTCTATATTGACCATAAACTTCCTAATAGAATTTCTTTTGTGTTTTACGGTGGCATGTATGTTTGTCAAATACAGATTATTGTCATTTATAATATATGAAGAGTCCATCTAATAGCCTTTACCTTGAAAATGATTTACGATTGTCACGGCCGGCGCACGCCGTTTAACGCGTTTGGAAAGACAAAAACGTTTAAAATACAAAAGGTTTTGTTTAAGCTGATGTTTTTGCGACTGAGTCAGATTTCTTACCGCTTGCGACTGAAGTGCATTTATACAACGTTTAGTCATTGTACGTAGTATTTTAGAAACAGATCTAAGCGTTGGAAGTATGTGTGCCAAACGCGTGGGCAGGTTTGTATACATCGGCGAGATGAGTAATCGGCCATGGAAGTTTTCTCGAATCATGATACGTCGTGCACGAAACATGACAAACCATGCATTTATTGGCATTTAAGTTGTGCATGACGCAATATAATTTGAAAGGCTGTGCAATTAAGAAATAGCTAATCAAAACAGTGCGCTCCTCTGCTTAGTGTTTATTTGATGGAACATAAATGAAGCTATACCGTTTGAACTGTCAGAACCTAGGCTTATTTCGAAACAATCCATATACAGTATTACAATTCAAATGTGGCGTTGATCAAACTTACAAAGTAGTAATTACGGTATACGACTGGTTTCCAATATGTTTTGTGTCAAATACGTTTGGTTTCATCATTAATTAGTGAGAGGTAATGAACGAGTAGTTATACAAGCATGCGATGAAAAGAAAGATAAATCTCAACAATCAGTCCCAGCACGCCATGACGTAAAATGAAACAAACGTCCATCCAAACACCCAATAAGACGTTAAAAATGCAGATCTACGCGATCAAAACAGCCATTACACGTGAATCTATAGCGTCCTTTACGAAAACCGTAAGACTGAGTGCCTCCGTTCAAAAAACGCCATTCGACGTAAGATGGATGTATATCCCGGTACGTTCGTTTGAGCTTTCCAAACGACGTACGATCGTGAGATGAATATCTACGTTCATGAAAGCCCGCCATACGAAGTGAGAGCATATCCGCGTTCATCTAAACGAGCCATACGACGTAATATTCACATATGATCTCTCTCCGTAAAAAAACGTCATACGCTATCAGATGCATATCTACGTTCATCAAAGCAATCAATACGACGTGAGATGCATATCCACGTTCATTAAAGCACGCCGTACGACGTAATATGCATATCTACGTCTATTTAAACACGCCTTAATACGTGTGATTCATTTCTACGCCCATTAAAGCACGCAAAACTACGTGGGATTCATTTCTACGCCCATTAAAGCACACCATACTACGTGGGCTTGATTTCTACATCCATTAAAGCACGCAAAACTACGTGAGATTCATTTCTACGTCCATCAAAGCACGCGGCCATACGATGTGAAATGCTTATATCTCCCAACCGTGATACGTCGACTATCTCCGGAATCCTTCGCAAAATAGGATTTATGGAATACATTGTCTGCTCAGAGTTGCATATCTCTGTTCATTCAAGCATGACTAACGACATCTTATGCATGTCGATATCCATCAAATCGCGCAATACGACATCAAATGGGTCGCATTCTGAGAAAACTGGGCATAATGCATGTGCGTAAAAAGTCGTCCCATATTAGCCTGTGCAGTCCGCACAGGCTAATCAGGGACGACACTTTCCGCTTTTATGACATTTTTCGTTAAAATGAAGTATCTTCTTAGCATAAATCCAATGTGGGCGGAAAGTGTCGTCCCTGATTAACCTGTGCGGACTGCACAGGCTAATCTGGGACGACACTTTACGCACGTGCATTATGCCCAATTTTCTCAGAACACGCCATCAAATGTGTATTTACCGTCATCCCAGCACGTATAACGACGTGAGCTGCGTATCGACGTGCATCCAAACACGCCATACGACAAAAAATGTTATCTATATTTATCCAAGCTGTCGATAGGACGTAAGATAGACATCTATATTAATAAAATCACGCAATACGTTATACGTTCATCCTAGCACATCATAGACCTATGAACATCAATACTTTGTTCGAGGCACGAGGTTTAAAACGTTTTGCAGTATGAAAGATTTGCTAGTTAAATAATTTGATGTAGACCTCTAAATTACCGGTTTACGTTTTACCCCTTACAACTCTATACATTCCGCAAGATTATGTAGTTTGCAAAAATATCCCGTGTTTCGGTCGTTAGTCATTGTCCCGACAGTCAGAACAGGAAGTTTAAAGGTGCATGCAAAATCTGTATGAAAGTACATTACGTAAAACATTAGTTTCAGATTAAAGATCGCAAATTTGCGCTAAAATTACTGGGTTACTTTAATTGTTTATTAACCTCCTTTTGTGGTATCTTGGCTCATATGATGTTGGGCTCTGTGACTAATCTAATGCAGTGGAATCATATATCGTCTCCAGTATATTTTTAGCGTAGCTGTATGATGGGTTTTGACCTATTTTTCATGTAATAATTATATGCAGCGGTAACACTCACAGCGAATAGAAATGATAGAATCGCGTAATATTTCCTTTTATAGAATGAACGGTTTAAAAGGGACCTTTTCACAGATTTTGGCATTTGTTGAAGTAATTAAATGCTTTTAATTGATCAATGAAAATATCGGAACAAAAGAATTCCAGTATAAAACAAAAATAAAATTAAAGAAAGAAAACAAGTAATCCCTGGGCTCGAAGCACTGACCCTTGGAGTAAAAGTCTAGCGCTGAAACCACTGGACCGTCCGTGCTGCATCATATGATTTATATACATAATATACAATCCTCGCAATGCCACTAAAACAACGATAACAACAGCACTTTCCACGTTGTTTCGCGTTTGTAACGCTTTATATTTTTCAGGGGTTTAAAGTGTCAAAAGATGCATATAATGGACATTTTAGAGCATGGTAAATCTTCAGTTTCCTTGCAAACCAAAAACACCTGAGCTACAACGAAAATTTGCAAATCTGAAACATTTTTTTCTATTTTGTCAATTTATCATAACGCGAAAATGTCCCTTTAATGATTGTTTAAATATAAATTATTAATGGGAAATTAAATATATACAGTATTTTCGAATTGATAGGGAAAAACGACAATATCAAATTTGATAATATTTCATTTCATCATTGCGTATGCGTATAAATAGTATTGTAACTGAAACTGTTTTCCCAGAGGTGTGCGGCTGTGTTTAAACAAACCGAATTAATGCACCTAGCATATAAGTTTCAATGTAAATGATGCGTATAATATATTTTAAAACATAACTAGATCTAAATACATTTGATTGGTATAAAATAATCTTCATTTACTCTAGCCATTATTTTCTAATTAATAATGTTAATTAAGCTATGAAAACACAGGCAATCCAAATTATCGCATTGCAGTTTTATGGTTATTTTCGCTGACGAAACACGTGTTGGTACATGAACGTAGTATTCACGGTGCAGATATAAGTAACGATGTCTCCACTTGTTGGGAAGTAAGTCTCGAACAAATAATAATCATGGGTGTACAAACAATCAGGGGGCCGTTTCATAAACGATCGTACGACAATTTTAACTTACGAGATTACGAGATAATTTTTAAAACTTAATAAGTAGACGAACTAGCTCGCCATGCTCGTTAAATATATACGGCGCTTGAGATGCCGATGCAATTAATTAAGTACTGTAAATTTATAATCATACGATATAGACTTACGCAATTATGTATTTTCGAAAAATTTATCGTATCGTAAATGTGTACTACGATGTTTATTGAAACGGTTCCCAGGTGTCCGAGAATTCTCGTTAAAAGCTAGAGTGCGAAAATTGGGTAACATTTAATTTAAACGCAGATTCTGTTACCGGTATTAAAAAAAAAGATATGGGCTGTGCTCTGTGAAAACGGGGTTTAATGCACGGCTAATCTGGGACGACACTTTAAGCACATGCATAAAAAACCTTTCACAGAGCATGGCCCATATTTATTGTTTCTTGCTAATCCAAACCGCTATAATTAATGCTTCGTGCAAAAACTGGCTAACCGGTACCAGTAAATGAAGGACCAAGATTACATTTGCATCATATTTCATTTATTTTTCAATTGCATTGAAATTCTTACAAATAGCATAGATGTTACATATAATCAACTGAAAACGCCCACTACGTATACTTTAAGCACTTAATATCATTTAACACACAACTCTCTGAGAACATACATCATTTAGCACCTAAAGCCAGTAAAAACGTATCTGTAAACAGTTTACTTAAATTATCACTCATTAAAATTAAATGCACATTTATGCGTCACTTTTAACATCTTGATAGCAATTACTTTCATTAGAATGTGTAAATTAATACATTTTGCATGATATTATGACCAAGAGTTCTTTAATTAAAATCAAATACCAGATGTTATTCAAAGTAGAATTACATTCATGTGTTAAGGATACAGCCTAGCATCCACTAATAGCCAGAACACTTCTAATTAAGAAAGTCTAACACTGTCATACATCATTTACACATACAAATATATTTAAATGTGTAGTTAAACTGCACATTTTCCATCTTGGCTATATGATAACCATATACAACTTTTTAATCTGACAATAAGACCTCAAATATGTATTCTTGCACAACAAATTCACTATCAAACACTGAAAAACACTTAACACGTTTTCTTAATAATTAATTAATGATTAAACTCTTTCCAACCATTTAAATCTTCAAGAAAGGTCCTGCCTCTGAAAGAAATAACTTTTTAACTTGAACGTCAAGGAATCATGTCTGAGAGCAAGCTCTCTTAAGTTTAAACCGTTTGCACACTGTTTCTGCAAAAATGAGAAGTGGTGTTTGAAGAAAAACTCAACATTTCACTTGGTTTATCATCATTTTTATATGTTATTATGAATCTATAAACTTGTTCAGCGAAAACAACAACAAAAACAATAATTTAAAGTAACCATTAAAATACTCTTAAAATGGTGCTGTGTGTATAATGTAATATTGTCACAAAATTGCATAAATGGCATCTGTTTAATCCATTTATGCCTAGCGTCTAGAAAAAAAGCCTTGGCAAACATCGTAGACCCAGATGAGACGCTGCATGATGCGGCGTCTCATCAGGGTCTGCACTGTTTGCTTAAACGAATTTCAGTAAGAAATATTCTAAATATAGAAATAAGTATACTTGACATCCCTAATTTTGGAAATAAATTGATCCAATTTAGAAGGATGGGAGAGTCCACTAGGCATAAATGGGTAAATTGGCATGTCTCTAACATCAGCAGCATAATCATTAAAACTGAAGCAAAATACAATAACTACAATACTGACCAGCAGCAACGAAAAATACAAGCACATAGTTGGCAAACACAGGTGTACGTATCATTAATACATGAAATAAACAAGAAAAATGCCCCCCCTTCTATTAGTAAAAGGATAATGGTAAATACAATGATTCAAATGATATCAGATCATATCTACAAAATGTAAAAATAACACCAAGTCCATTGGAAGAAATGTTTGTAAAACAGATACTGTTAAAAAAAAATTGGAAACGTGTCACTTTTTTTATACCTGATAAGCCAGTGTTTTATTTCGAAAATTGAAACTAGCAGAATTCAGCTTTGTTCACATGTGGCAATAACTACACATACAAATTTGGAATAGTAAAGGAATATAAATTAATAAATTGTAATAACTATAATGAAATGAGACTTGACGGTGTTTTCACACCATCGGAACTGTCACTAGATGCGGAATGCTTTTTTGAAACCTCACTACTACAGGACGTAGGCATATTAGTAATGGGGGTCAGGCCTGTGTGTCCGAGACTTCCAGTGAGGGGAGTTAACCCTGTGTGGTCTACCATAGTGTCAAGGGTCATGCTGTAGAAACCACTAGACGGGGTGGTTATGGAAACTAAACCCGACAGTTCCGACTTATGATCATTCTTGAAGATGGACAGCGTGGAAGGTCGAGACGACGTTGTTACTGTTGTTGTGGTAACAGGTGCCGGCCTCTTGTGGGACATACTGAGATTTTCAGGGGTTTCGGGCAAGGTAAGCTCCTTTTTGACCTTGGGGGTGACCCCATTGACCTTGCAGATGGGGCCGTGGGCCTGCAGGTAGAACTCAAGCTGTTCCTTTTCATTCTGTAGGGCGTTTATCTCCGCCTCAATGGCCGCCTGTTCCTGCTCAAGTTTCTCAGTCTCCTGTAAGTCAAACAACACAGGTTATATAACATGTTTATTTAATAGCAAGGATATGTAATTGAGTCTAGGAAAATGGGGTTAAATGCATGAGCATAAAGAGTAGTTCAATCTTAGCCTCTGCAGTCTGCACAGGCTAACCTGGGATAATACTTTCCGTTTTTTATGATGTTGTTTTTTTCGTTTTAAGGAAGAAAATCCAGTTTAAGCTGATTAGCCTGGAATGACTGCACAGGCTAATCTGGGACTACACTTTGAGCCCATGCATTAAACCCAGTTTTTCCCGAACAACACTCAATTATTATTATGTAAATGAACAATGCTTAGTAATTAGGTTGACAGCTTTCAAGAATTCAGCATAACTGTCACACACTTTGTCTAAATATTAAGAGTTTCCCATGACACCAATGGACATACATGTATCTCGACAAGCTAGAAATTATAGTACACAAGTCAAGTCTGAACACTTACAGAGTGAACACTTATGATTAATGAACACTTCCATATCATAAAGAACATATCCTGCTTTGATTTCCAGTCATAAAATAAGTTACTGAGTTATCTTATCTCATGAAAAATCTTACTGCACATTTTTACATTGATAAATGCTATATTTGTTAAATTGTTACACAGCTGTACTAGCTTCTATTGTCTCTTTTTCTATTTACCATGACTTTATGTATACTTTTGTATTTGCAATTATGTCACTTTACAATACTTAGGTAGGAATAAACAGTTTGGAAGGTTCCTTGACACAACACTTACATTAAGAAGTCTGTTAGTGTGATCCACTCTACGCTGTCGGCACTTAGCAGCAGCAACTTTGTTTCGCTCACGACGCATATTACGACGGACTGCCTCCTCAGCAGAAATCTGGAAATACATTAAACATAAATGGTTACATTACAAATTTTTAAGGCTTATTCTGATATTATCTTTTGCCTGTTGTTGTGTGAACTGACCTTTTTTGTTAGGCTTATTTTGATAGTTTCATTCATCTGTGACTGCGTTAACTGACCTTTTTTGTGAGGCTGTTTTTGATAGTTTCATTCATCTGTGACTGCGTTAACTGACCTTTTTTGTTAGGCTTATTTTGATAGTTTCATTCATCTGTGACTGCGTTAACTGACCTTTTTTGTTAGGCTTATTTTGATAGTTTCATTCATCTGTGACTGCGTTAACTGACCTTTTTTGTTAGGCTTATTTTGATAGTTTCATTCATCTGTGACTGCGTTAACTGACCTTTTTTGTGAGGCTGTTTTTGATAGTTTCATTCATCTGTGACTGCGTTAACTGACCTTTTTTGTTAGGCTTATTTCGATAGTTTCATTCATCTGTGACTGCATTAACTGACCTTTTTTGTTAGGCTTATTTTGATAGTTTCATTCATCTGTGACTGCGTTTACTGACCTTTTTTGTGAGGCTGTTTTTGATAGTTTCATTCATCTGTGACTGCGTTAACTGACCTTTTTTGTGAGGCTGTTTTTGATAGTTTCATTCATCTATGACTGCGTTAACTGACCTTTTTTGTGAGGCTGTTTTTGATACTTTCTCCCACTTATATCTATGACTAAACCCCTGCAACAACTTAATCTAAAACTGAAATGGTTGTCTTTGATCACATTCTAGAATTTAAGGTCCAATTACTCTACCTGCAGAGATACTGTATCCCCACTGGGTCGTACAACGCTGTACAAAGCGGTGTAGTTTACCTTCACCTTTAATGCTCTTTATACCGGTAAATGCTCCATGCAGCAATCAATTAACCACACTGAATGAGTCATACAGGTAACAGATATCACAGCAGAGCTGACAATTTTAGACCACAATTAGGTCGCTTTGGTAAGGTTACAGCTCATTATAAAATATTTTCTACAAGTAAATATATTAATTGAAACACATCTTTGACATTATAATGACAATTTCATTCAGACTTTCTTTGCAAATGTAAATGCGGATGCAAGACCATTCAAACCTACTGTACCATTAAATGATAAAAACAAACAACTTGTTATGTTTATGTGATGACAAACTAGGATGGAATGCAAACTATTTGCTCAATTTGTAACTGATGGTATGCAAACATTTATTGATTGATCTGACGGATGTCAAACACAAAAATTTAACCCCTGTGGTTTATCTGCTCCAAGTGATTGGTAGCAAATATACGCTTTACAGTCGTGAGGTTGAAACAAATCTCTAATTTTTTGAATATTTTTTGTTACATATTTGCCTTTTATTTCATGCAAACCACAATTTGGATTTCTATTATACTAATATATATTAATAAATGTATTACATATTATACTATGCAATGAATTACTATTAAATATTGTTATATATAATTTTGTAAATTTGAAAAAGCTGGTTAATAATTATTGGACAAGCACTACATAAGCTATTTCTTTAAATTAGAATGGTATTTTCCCACTGCATAAAATTATATAAATTTATGCTTACAGGTTATTTACAAATTGTACTTCATTTATTTAAAAAACAAAAATGAAGTCCAGGAGTACATACCAGTATTACACAAGTTATGATTATTTTTGGACATGCAAATCTTTGCAAAAAACTGAAACAATTTAAATATTCCCACAGCGACACACCTAACTTTATAGTAGTTTTTATACTATTCCCAAGGTAACAAAAAAGTTTAATATATTGGTGGTTTGTTAAAATCAGCATCAACCATCATATTTTGCTGACCAACACTCACCTCATCTTCGCGTATCTGGCGCCTGTGAGTTTTCCGCAGAGGGTTCTCTATTTCAGATTTCGACATGATGGTAGTCGTCTTGTCCCCAATCTTAATCTTCTTTGGCTGGGAAGGGATGTAGTCATCGTTGCTGCAGCTGTTACTCGAGGAATCGCTGTAGTAGTCCTCGTTGCTTGATGGGTGATTGGAGTGAACTATCGGGGGAACAAAGCCGCTCTGGGAAATGGGATTTGGTAGCGCTGTGCGACTGGGAACGGACTGTAGTTCTATGAAGGTCCGTTCCAGGTTGCTCAGCGTGGTTGGGGTCAGGCCCGTGGTGCTGCTGACATTCAGTCCATTGGCATACACAGACGTAGGGGTGGCATACTGCAATGATAAAGTATATAGAAACATAAATATTAATGAACATGACTTGATATTGTAAAATATTTTTTATCAAGTCACACAAAATATAATTGCAATAAACTACCGTAATAATAACAATTATTAGTATACTTATAGTGTTATCTATAACTGACCCTGCATGAGTAGTTCCACATCATTTTGAAAACAATTATTTCCGAATTATGATTCAATTAAAATACACTAAGTGTACCAAGAGTCATTCCATGCACATATCTCACTTGCAAGTGAAGCGAAAAGCATGTTCACGTACAGATATACTTAGTCAAGCTAAATACATGCCCGATGATGTCATCACGTGTCTACTCAAGCAGATACACTTAACTGACCTACATTCATATAAACAATATACGACAGCGGAAATCTTCACAATTAAGACTTGCAAAGAACAAAGAAAGCGACACTTGAAAATAGCGACGTCATCATTTTGATCCGTTCGAATACCTAAAATGGTATAATCTATAATGTTTTGTCAAAAATTATTGTATATTAACATTTAACCAGTTATATCAAACAAAAAAGATACAATTACGCAAAATCTTACGTTCGACACTTCGACAGTCGCGTGTCCATTGTGCGCCATGCTTGACAGAATATTCGCCACATGATATTTCGATTCTCCCTCCATTTCCGTATACATATTTACTTTATTTTATCTTGTCTTGTATTAACAGTAAGCAAAATCCTCACAGAGTCCTTTTAAATCGTGTTTTTTGGGAAACACTTTGTACAGATGAGTCACGAACTTTGAAACATGGAGGATACCGACAGAACTTTTATACAATATGACTTATTCGCCAGTATGAGTCACTTAGCTAAAATTAGAAGCATGAGATCACCGAACAGCATTTCCGAAGCACGTGGTCTCCCAAATATGGTAATGTTGTCATGGTGTTCTAAATTTATCTACTCTCCGTATTCTGATTGGCTATCAATGAAGCATACTATAATCTGCGCATGTCTTGACGTCATTTCCGTGAATTTAGTAGTAAACAAAAATACTACAAACTGTTTATGAATGAACTGAGGACATTAATTGATCTTAACCACGAATGATTCGTTACGTAACCTGTTTGTCTACGTCACAGTTGTTGTATTTACATTCATCTAGGACAAACCAGAGAGACGATTAGCTGATTCCAATAGTGAATATTTAATAATAAAATAACAATAACAAAAATCGATGACGCGTAAAATTTTGCATTTACATAATGTAAAATTTAGTTATACAATACATTTATAGGAACGAAATATTAAGCTGCGATAGGAACAGTTTAACAGAATAGATATTAAGTTCTATTCAGGGACCTATGTTTGTATAGGTCCCTGTTCTATTTCAGCTTGAATTGAGCTACTATGAAGTCGAGAATACAACAATTGCTAACTTTATTTGTTCGTAAATTATTCCGTAGATCTAACTGAAAACATCGGGATTACTTTTCCCCCCAAAAATGAATTCAAAATTACAACGATTGTACTGGTGCAGGTAATAATACTTCTTAGAAACTTACTTTACATCGGATTTTCCTATAATTGACATTCGGTACAAATAAAGCTGTCTTAAATCCGTGATGTTATCTGTTACATCCACCGTGTTATCTTTTTTCATCCGCATTAAAAATGTAAATACATGTATGCGAGCATTCATGTGAATCAACTTCACATAACAGTAAAAAAACAGTTTTACCAAGAGTCAAGTTGCGAACAGAATAAGGTATTTTTGTAGTAAAACTGTGTACATAGGTTTTGCTTGAAGTACAAAATGTTCTTAATGTATATATATCTGTGTCTGTGTAGGCTACATTCGATGACTTAAAATATCATCAGAACTCTATTATCTATAAGACATAATATTATTTAAACAAACTATATGTAGAAGTACGAAATAATTGGTATACATGACTGACAATTAAAACGTTATTCGATATACTATAGTAATTCTGATGACGAACAAGTATTTGGAGAGACGTAAACTAGAACGTTAAATCATTATTTAATTGGAACACAGATCTACCAAAAACTTGTTAATTAAGAGATATTTGCTGAAACTGAAATAAAACTTGAAGTAACTATAATCCGGACAAAGTGTCTCTGATATAAAATATGCAATTTATAATATTATGACTTGGCCTGACTGCTAATCAAATGGATATTACGTAAATACTATTTGAAAACAAAATGTTATTGAAATGAAAGTACAATTTGATCAAGTACGAAATAGTATTCGAACTATATCTGTTGGTAAAATGAACGTTTAAGATAGCATATTTTAATGTTCAAAACCTGTGCATGTGACGAAAGTTTCACTGAGGAGTTTGGTTTATTTTCATCAGTATAACCGATTCACTTGATCATACAATTCATACTACGGTCATATTATTAATAATCTTTAGTATTACAGAACAGTTAACTGTAATATATTATGCGAATGTAAATAGAGCGTTAGTTTATATCCACATGTTTATATCCACATTTTCGTAAGTTTTATTCGTTTTGATTCAGAACCCGATTTTCTAGAATAAAACGGATTACGGTAATTTACACAACATCAGGTTGCAGGATCACGTGACTGTGTGAGTGGTTCCAATTAAACGTTTATGGATGGAAACACACCGGTAAGTGGTGCTTTTTAAAAATACCCTTTCCAAAACAATTATTCTTAAGTATTTCAACTAGTGCATACAAGACAGATTTTTATGCTGCTTATGGTAATGTGAAATACATCAGAATTACTTTATTTAATAAGCCCGTGTTATTGTTAAAAAATTCCTTGTGTACTGCACTTTTATGCAACGTGAAATTTTGTCACCGATTTCATACGTATTCATTTATTTATTTTTATATTTAAAAGATGTTGGTACAAACGGCAAGAAAAACTGTCTTTTATGAACTTAAGATTTTGCAAATGTATTTCAATAATTTGAGATATTTGAAAAAAAGTTCTTAAAGGGGCCTTTTCACAGATTTTGGCATGTTTTGAAGTTTGTCATTAAATGCATTATATTGATAAATGTAAACATTGGATCTAAAAAGCTCCAGTAAAACATCAAGAATAACATTAAAAAAGGACAAAAAAGTAGCCCGCAGCAGGGCTCGAACCAGTGACCCCCGGAGTCCTGGAGAAAAAACCAATTAGACTGCTCGACCATCCTGCCAAGTATGTATTAAAGACGTATTTTATACTTTATATAAGCAATCTTCGTAGTTTCACAAAATTAAACGACAACAACAGAACTCTCCAAATTATTCAATCGTTTCGCGTTGCAACGCTTTATAATTTTCAGGTTTTTAAATCGTCAAAAGATGCATATAATGGCTATATTAGACCATGGTAAATGTTCAGTATTACTGTTTCCTCACTAATATCATAACGAAAACGAAAATTTGCGAATCTGAAACAACTTTTATAAATTTTGTCAATTTACCAAAACGTGAAAAGATCCCTTTAACGGTATGTTTACATTCTGTCCGACCCGTGTGTAAACCCCTGAAAACCCAGTTGATTCTGCACCCTGAAAATGTAAGTAACCGATCGCAGATTTATTTAAAAAATTCTTTCAATTGTTTTTCAAGGAAAGACTTTACATTCTTTCGACCCAGATGTCTAACCCAGGATCTTGTTCTAATAAACACTGTTGACCTTTGCAATTCTAGTACTGCCAGCTTGAAAATTATTACACAAGTGTACGTGTACATACATACAAGGATATTTCCTTAACATTTTACATTCTGTGAAACCAGCATGAAAGAGTGTATAAAAGTGTATAGGACTGGCATGTGACATATACAATGCATTGATTTATAAACTATATTAAGATTAATGAAAATTGTATACATATGCAGTACGCTACTGAACATACAGACCAAATTGTTCATGCGGTGAATAAGCGATTAACACGTGAAAACAAAAAGAACAACACAAATGAAACATTTTTCTCGATTCAGCTATTTACAAACGTAAATTTTAAACCTTAATTGTCAAAATCGGGATATACGCTGAATATCATTTAAAAATATTTCTTTGTTTAAAATTAGAAAACAATAAGTCTTCCCCGGGGCTGTCCATAAAGTACGTCATGCTAAGTTTGGCCATTTTAAACCCCCTCCTTCCCACTGTCATAAACTGTCACACATCTGGGACCCCCATCCCTTAAATATGTCACACTGTTGAACCTTTTTTTCAATGCAATTAAGATCGAATTAAAATTTAAAATTTAATACATGTATTAAACACACTCCACTTTTAAACTGTATCGAAATATAAAATTGCCACTTAACACACAATGCTTATGAATTTAATAGTAGAATAGTTCTTCGTCAACAGTTGTCACAGTTATTCATTGATTGAAGCAGTAACTCAATTCAGATTGAATTTGAAAACAAAAAATGCAAATATTCGACGTGACAATTATATAATACACATCTTTTATCTGCTGCCTTTTCATTTACAATAGGCCAGGTCAAGTTTTACATAATCGTCCGATTATTCAATATTTGATACACAGGATACGGACAACATAATAAACTGCGGGATGACCAAAGCAAGGCTTTACATAAATCAAGGGTTCGCAACAGCATACTAGCGCTCCTAGCGAAAGGAATCGTGAACAACTTTATTTTTAAAGCTAGTAAATTTTACTTAAAAAATAAATCAGAAATAACAAGAGATGTGTTTGTTAGAAGCACAATGCCCCCTAATGCACCGCTTTGATTTTTTTTACCTTTGACCTTGAAGGATGACCTTGACCTTTCACCACTCTAAATGTGCAGCTCCATGAGATACACATGCATGCCAAATATCAAGTTGCTGTGTTCAATATTTCAAAAGATATCGCAAAACTTTAACCAAGGTTAAAGTTTTGGGACAGAATGACGGAATGACAGACAGACAGACAGGCCAAAAACAATATGCCCCGATCATTCGATCCGGGGGCATTAAAATAAATAAATAATGCGTGACGTCACACGCGGCCTGTCACAAACTGTCACACTTTTTTTACACCCCAACCCTACTGGGGCGTGATATTTTATTGACGGTACCCTCTGGGCTGATGCGACAAATCAATATTCCTCTAAATCTATAAATATTTAAAATTAATAAAAACAACAAGAGAAGTCAAACACAAATAAAACTCTTTTATCACCTATCTGTCGCATTTTTGAATGGCAAATGTACTGAAACCAATCACACCATTCCCAGCTTATCCAAACCCCATCATACGTTTCCGTAACAAGGGAAGGAAGTCAACGTGAGAGTTTCAAGTCAATGGCGGAATTGCTTCCCATTTATTAACCTGTTTTAAAGGCCGGTATAAAAATGCAACTGAAAGATGATTTTTTCCGACGAACAAAGAATTTGTTAACATTAAAACGCCATGTGCAGTCCAAGTTTATGTAAAGGCCCGCATATTACAGCTCGTACGTTCTTATAAAATCTGAAAGTCTCGAACAAGTATTGGTCGTCTATAGTCTGTACCAACAAGGACAGTAAGCACGTGTAACATTTAAAAGCAGAAAGACGTAGTAGCCTCCCATATTACAATTGACAAACCAATCTTCTATCGACAACAGCAATATTATGTTTAACAATTGATTCTAAAAAGGGTTATAACGAGGCATTTGCTCTGTATATTAAAAAATACGCAACATAAACAATGTTAGTTTTGCACATATGTATATAGTAGCAATATTAATTCACATGTTATGCTTAAGAGAAAAGATATACATGGGAACAATACATGTTTGATACGCGTCTGAAAATGTTATTAGTTAACACGCACGGTTTTAAAAAGCTTCAATGAAATATTCCTATCGCGCAGTACAGTGCAAACATAATAAGAGAATATGTCCGCAAAGGTGTTGAGTTCTTATTTCAATAAATCTTAACAAACTATATCCACATTAATTGTCGTATTGCAGAAGTATGCAACTAGAGCTTTGTCACAGACTTGACGAATACCACCACATGCCGCATTGACATATAATATTTTGCATGTTGTCTTCACAAAAAACAGCGGACACCATGCTCAATTTTTGTAATCGCACTAAGTGACCCCTTGACCTAGTTTTTGACCCAGAAAGGCCCATGTTCTAACTTGGCCTAAAGATCATCTCCATGAAACTTCTGACCAAGTTTGGTGAAAATCGGATGTAAACTACTTGAATTAGAGAGCGGACACCATGCTGAATGTTTAAAAACGCACTAAGTGACCCCGTGACCTAGTTTTAGGCCCGGAATGGCCCATGTTCAAACTTGTCCTAGAGATCATTTAGATAAAACTTGTGACCAAATTTGGTGAGGATTGGATGAAAACTACTTGAATTAGAGAGCGGACAACATGGTGAGGTTTAAAACGCACTTAGATACCCCGTGACCTAGTTTTTGACCCGGCATGACCCATAGTCAAACTTGACCTAGACATCATCTAGATACAACCTCTGACCAAGTTTGGTGAAGATTGGATAAAAACTACTTGAATTAGAGAGCGGACAACATAATGAGGTTTAAAACACACTAAGTGACCCCGGACCTAGTTTTTGACCCGGCATGGCCCATGTTCGAACTTGACCTACACATCATCTAGTTACAACTTCTGACCAAGTGTGGTGAAGATCGGATTTAAACTACTTGAAATAGCGGACACCATGCTCAATGTGTAAAACGTACTAAGTGACCCTGTGACCTAGTTTTTTGATCTGGCATGGCCCATGTTTGAACTTGGCCTTCAGATCATCTAGATAAAACTTCTGACCAAGTTTGGTGAAGATCGGATGAAAACTACTTGAATAAGAGAGAGTACACCATGCTGAATGTAAAAAACGCACTAAGTGACCCGTGACCTAGTTTTTGACCCGGCAAGGCCCATGTTCGAACTTGGCCTTAAGATCATCAAGATACAACTTCTGACCAAGTTTGGTGAAGATCGGATGAAAACTACTTGAATTAGAGAGCGGACAACATGCTGAATGTTTAAAACGCACTAAGTGACCCCGTGACCTAGTTTTTGACCCGGCAAGACCCATGTTCGAACTTGGCCTAGACATCATGTAGATACAACTTCTGACCAAGTTTGGTGAAGATCGGATGAAAACTACTTGAATTAGAGAGCGGACACTTAATACGGACCGACAGACAGACCGACAGACCGACCGACCGACCGACCGACCGACAGACAAGTTCACTCCTATATACCCCCATAAACTTCGTTTGTGGGGGTATAATAAAATTTCATAACGTGGACGTTAACAAGTTTCCGCTTCCCTTTTTCTATATTACAGTTTAGGGTCAAGATGCAGTGAAACGTACAATGTATTGAGAATAACGGACCATACATTAGTGAACCTAAAACGAGTTACGGACCACTAGAAGTCAGCCTAAATAAAAGGTACAGACCAATATTTAGTGAGCCTAAATAACAGTTACGGACTATAATCTTATGAGTTACAGAGTGTACTTAAACGCGAATCAATGAGCCTAAACAACGCTTAGTGATCCTAAACAATAAGGGACCAACATTAAATTAGCTCTAATGAGAGTTACAGACCAACAGTTAGTGAGCCTAAATAGTATGCGAAATATATATCCTTGACCAGCGTTCTAGATATGCTGCGTATCAGCGTAAAATACGCATTAGAAATATCAAGATACGCTCAATTTATCATTTCCGCGCGTAGATTTAAGCAAGCCAATCTGGACTACGCAAATGATGTACATTCTCTGCGTACAACGTAAACAAAAAATATAAACAGCTGATTGTCTTTCGCCAAAATATGAGACTGGTTATCGTAAAATTTAAACTAATTTGTGCGCTGGATTGTAGAAAAGTTAGCCAGTCGGTATGTATACTCTGTATCATATAGACTCATGGTAAATTTAGTATTATTTTTTTTAACAGACAGTCAAGCGCTTATGTGTTTATAAAATTACATGAAGAGGTCAGCATGGCTTCTTCGAAGCCAAAACAAATTACTAATCTCAAAGTAAAATTGATTCTTTTTATACGGCAAAAGTTGTATCGGGTAAAAAAATTGTAATGCCAATACTGAATGATTTGATTTCCTGATTTCAAATCAAAAAGGACACACTTAAATGCTAATAAAACAACTGTTGAAAGTTGGCAAAAAAGTTTTACGTGGCTAAAGGTGGTGGAAGCCTATAAACCAAGGACAGTTAAAAAAACACTGTTTAACATAATTAAAGTAGTGTGTCTGTACCGCGGCTATATTCTTGTTTTACTTTTCGCAAATTACCCTTCAAGCAAGGCAAAATCTGACCATTTACCCCCATGCTTTGGAAAGTGGGGGTATTTACCCACATGGGTAAAAAATTATCTATATCGCTGCTTGACCTCATTTATTTTCGCTGATCATTAGACATGTTCCGTAAGGAAAACGAAAAACGAGGACATGAATAAAATATTTGTCTCATTCAAGGCTATATATGGGCCGTGCTCTGTGAAAAGGGGGTTTAATGCATGTGCGTAAAGTGATGTCGCAGAGTAGCCTGTGGAGTCTGCACAGGCTTATCAGGTACGACACTTTTCGCTTTTATGGTATTTTTCGTTTAAAAAAAATCTCATCGTAGCAAAAATCCAGTTTAGGCGGATAAAGTCGTCCCTGATTAGCCTGTGCGGACTACACATACGTTTAAGTATGTTTACTGTACCCGGGGTACATGTAAGTATACTTAAGAGAACCCGGGGTACATGTAAGTAGTACCCGAGCCGACAATGACCAATCGAGCTTTAGGCTCGAGAGTTTAAAGCATTTATTTCATTTCGTAAGAATTGTCATACAATGAAACAGTTACGGACTCACATATATTTAGCCTCACTATTATTTACGGACTCACAAGTAAAGAGCCTAAACATTTAGTGATACAACAGTAACGAGCCAAAATATTGTTAAACTATATAACTGTTATTACAACCGTTATTAAAATTTGATCTGTTAGGCATTATGATACGGGAAAACATTCAAATAATTGGTCCGCCAAAATCATCTTACAGGGACATATACACACTTATGCAAAATCGCTTTTTCCTAAAGATTGTCAAGGATTCAAAACGGAATATAATCAGTGTCATCTAGCAAGCCGATACACTCTTCTGACTAGGAAAAATGTTGAATAGATCGGAACGTTTATTAACAATCAACAATCATCTATCAAAATAATCCCATGAAGCGCTTTTCATCAATGATTTTGAAAACGAATATATTGCCAACATATATCTCAAAATAGGAAATAAATAAATAGAGCATGAACATTGCAGAGTCAGAGCGTGTGGGCCCGGGTTCGAATACCGTGGCTGGTAATATAGCTGTTTGCGTAAACATTTTGTTGCTTTTATAATCATTTACAAGTATTCAAAATATTTAATATTTGTCAGTCGAAACATT